>NC_139576.1:22423378-22608378 GCF_946808225.1 Silurus aristotelis | reverse complement strand
AGCTCAAACTCTGTGTTTCTCAGCGACAGGGCAGAAACCTGACTGATCTAGAGAAGATCTGTGTGGAGGAGTGGGCCAAAATCCCTCCTGCAGTGTCTGTAATTGCAAACACTCTCTTGTACCAAATATTAACATTGACTTTCTCAGGTGTTCAAATACTTATTTCCAGCTGTATCATACAAATAAATAGTTAAAAAATCATACATTGTGATTTCTGGATTTTTTTTTTTTAGATTATGTCTCTCACAGTGGACATGCACCTATGATGACAATTTTAGACCCCTCCATGATTTCTAAGTGGGAGAACTTGCAAAATAGCAGGGTGTTCAAATACTTATTTTCCTCACTGTAAGTATGTCAGAAGTGACAGTGGTGGAAAGAAAACCCTGTCCTAAAAGAGTATATAAATATAAAAATGTATATAAAAATATTTGCTAAAACCTGCAAGCTCAGCCTAATGCCATATAAGGATACAAAAAAAACAAAAAAACATAAAAAAGCACACATGATATTTCAGCCTGTTGTGTGCTTTTCCTTATTTTTTTATATACTAAAACATGAACATAAAGCTCTTTAGATTTTGGAGGATTGCTGCCCCTGTGGTGGTAGTTACCGTTTTACAGAATCTCACTTCTCAGCCAAATCATTACACTTTTGGAGCACTTAAGGAAAGAAAAATGTACCTCACTGACTGCAGTATATGATTTACAACGGCGTGAAAGGTGGTGAATTGTGGACCTCACTAATGATGTGTCAGGGTGATAAGAAACTTAACACACATGGATCATAGTATGAAAACACCCACACACATACACAAGCACAGATCCAAGTGTGAAATTCAGGCCTTGGGGCTTGGCAGCTCTTGGTGGATATTTCATAACTCCATAATGGCCTATTATGTAAAAGACTCATGAATAGAGATGTGACGGACTGTGAGGAAGCTTGATGGAGGGATGAAGAGAGAAAAAACTGAATGAGCCATGGAGAGTAGGTAAGGGGATGGCCCATGATCTCAGTACTGCTTCAGCCTCTCTGATTTACTCTTTCATTATCAGCCATAATTTAGTCACCATGACGACTAACCGCAGGCTTGGCTGCTTTATTTTCAGCAACGCAATTCAACAGTCACACAAATCACATAGTATGTTAGAGATACAGTCCTACTGACCACAGAGCATTTCATACAGAGATGACATCATGGCGATAGCTGCTCCTCTGAATACCCATCTCTGAGTTAAAGGAAGGTTTGACCTTTCATATTTTTTGTAAAAAATACGTGTTTTATTTTCATAAAATTAATTCAGCAGTGACTTAACTCGTATGCAGTATGCATATGCATCTTACATTTTACTGCATTTATAGGATTGCAGTATAGGATTGGATGTTCTTCTGAACCAGATGAATCCCTGGTAGTCAGTTTGCATTAGAAAATTTGGGCATTCTGCATGAAAGGGTGAATCTGAATAAAAGTGAAATCTAAGTTGCAAGGTTACAAAATGACTAATAACTGGAATTTTTTGTCCTAACAAAGAAAGCTGACTTTGTGATTACTCAGCAAGTGAACAATAACACAAAGTGTGCAAAGTGCCGGAAATGGAAAAGTTGTGAAATGTTTGGCTTTATGCTGGTTACTCTGGCAGACAGTAATACACTCTCAAAAAACTTGTACATTTCAAGATACAGGTTTATTAATGGGGTGGTACATTAAAATATTGTTGTCTACTAAATTGTATAATTGTAATTGTATATATATTATTTATTCAAAAATATTATATATATATATATAAATATATATATATATATATATATATATATATATATATATATATATATATATATATATATATATATATATATATATAATTATGCAGAACATAATAAAAATCTGAGTTCCCTCAATTTGTTTAGTCTCTGCCTCACACATAATTTTATGATTATTAAACTTGAAAACATACACAATAATTCGAGGGGTATAAAATAATAACTAGAGTTAGGTTATGTTTTGTATTTCTTTCACCTAACATTGCCCCTAATTGTTTGTACCTTTACACACCTAATTCAATTAATTGTAACATATACTTATCTCTCTATTCGGTGCTCTCCTCAGTATACTCTATATATTTTGTTCCATGTAAGGATGGTCAGATCTTTTCATGAGGCCAGACCCTGAGAACTGCCATGCAACAAAACAATAAACCTTCTAAACTGAGGAGAGGATCTCTTTAAAGTAAGAAGAAAATGCCATCTGTTCAGCTGCCCTCTCACCTATCCATGAGCCCCAACTTTCCCTCCTGGGGATATCGCTGGGTCTTGATAAGGTGACTTAGAAGTTCCCGGAATTCAAGCTACTATACTTGCATACTGTAATATTACAATTTAGGAATGTATGAATTTTACCTTTGCATGTTTGGTATAATTTTTAAGGTCTCAGCATGATTAGAAATATATCAGTCCCATATCCGTAGAACAGACCAAAAATAAAGATCTCATGTTTGTGGAAATTCTGTCCTACTGATGTGAGGGTTGTCCCTCTTTATCAGGTGTTGGTTTTTACTCTAGGTGGTATTTGGTTTTTAGATCACCTTATGTCCCAAGAGTGGGTTTGCAAAGCTTTTATTACTTTAAATCTATGAGTGTTTATGATGGTTTGGGTATTTAAGGAGATTTGGCAAAACACTCAGGGAAGCATTCTGTAGTCAGAACTTTCCACACAGTCTCTGTGTGTCTTTTTTGCCAGGTGCAGTGACTCTTTAACAATTCTTTTGTAAACTGCATTGCTAAATTATTTGGTTTTATGCTGTTCATGTTGTGTATTTGTTTGGCAAATAAATGTAAAATTCTTGATTATCTCAGATATTTCCTGAAATCATTTATATCTAGCTGATTATGTAGTCTGGTGTTACCGCACATCTATGACCCAGATAGTACATACAGAAGGCTCATGAACGGGTGGAGCACAAAGCACAATGTCTGGGACCTTCTGATTTCTGAATATTACAGTCTCAGCAAGTTATGATATATTCTTTATGCATAAGCAAGCATTGAGCCGCCTACTTAAGGACTATTAGTTTACCATTATATCCTCTGACTAAGATTCGGACTGGCCAATTTGCCTCCGTGAACAGGTATATTTAGCCAAGCACAAGGCTCTAAGCAACTCCAGGTCCATAATGAATGATTAATTAAAAAACAGAATGCTCAGAACAATCTTTTAAAATTAGAGATGAAATGCAACCAGTAAGGTGGTCAGCTTGAATTAGATATATTCAAGATAAATCTTTATTAAAAATTAGAGGCAGATTAGAGGTTAAAATTGGATTTGTGTAGCAAATTGGTATCCATTTTAGTAATCTTTTTACAGCAGCGTGAGAAAGACTACTACGCAGCATACCTTCACCCACGTCAGTGGATTCCGTCATTGGGCCATTGGGTGGGGCCCCTGCAGCCACCACACTAAGGATCTATGTCTGGGCCGAAGGTTTTCCTTTCTCATGACAATGACTCTAAGCACACAGCCAAGACAACGAAGGAGGGGTTTAGATACAACTCTGTGAATGTCCTATAGTGGCCCAGCCAGAGCCCTGAGTTGAACCCTATTAAACATCCCTGGAGAGACATGAAAATGTCTCTCCATCAACGATCCACATCCAACCTGCCCAGCTTGAGAAGATTTGTCATAAAGAATGGCAGTAAATCACCTTATCCAGGTTTGCAAAGCTTGTTGCCCAAAAGGACTCAAGGTTTTGGCTTCAACTAAACACTAAGTATAGGGTCTAAAAACTTATGTAAATGTGATTGATATTTCTAGAATTCTGTTTATATTATGGGGAACTGAGTATAGATTAATGAGAAAAAAATATTTGAACAATTGTAGTATCAGGCTGCAACATAAAATAAAAAAGTGAAGTGATTAGAATAGGTCTTTAAATTTAGTTTGGTCTACATAATATCTTGACTTTGTCAGTAATTTAGCTGCACCCCAATTTGAAAAACCTTTAAAAAAAATTAAAAAAAGGAAAAAAGGAATATTCATTAGAGTTCAATAATGCTACACGCAAATGGCTGTATTGCTTATAGTCTGAATAGTTGTATTAGATTAATTATAATAAAAAATTAATTATGTGCCGGGAGATAGAGAAAAGGAGTGTTAGGATGCAAAAGACTATTTCACATATCGTCAGCAATAAACTAAAATCTTAACTGCCATAAAAAAGGAACAACTAAATATGGCTGATGTTTTGAACGAAGCTCGGTTTGGGTGGCGAGTTATGTTGATAATATCGAGCATGCTTTTCGGATAAGTGTATGTTGCCTTTGACATTTTGGTGTCCAGCGGTGAGCTAATGATGAAATAAAGTAACAGTGACACTTATGACTTATACAATGGAAGTTTTAACAGATGATGCTCATGGGGAGTGATAAATGTGTTATCCAAGGGCTAGAAATGCACAAGCATGGTTCTACACTATCTGTCCAATTTCACTCTAATCTATAGACCAGATCTCACTAATATACCCCAATTAGCTGTAATACTAAATCTACCAACCTAATATTGTCACTAAATCAATTCTGATCTGTCTAGACTTGGATTTCTCATGTCCTATAACAGATCTTTTAACTTATGTAAGTTTTGATTTCTTGTTGAGTTGAGTCTTCATGGATCATGGGTTTTTTAGGCAGCTTGAATAAATCTGGCCTACTAACTTGAGTCAGAATGACAGGGGGAAATTCTCTCTCTCTCTCTCTTTCTCTCTCTCTCTCTCTCTCTCTCTCTCTCTCTCTCTCTCTCTCTTACACACAAAATCACTCACAAGCACTCCCTCACACACATACAATTTTAACTCTGTTTTATATATATCAAATTCATGAAATAAGGCAATAGGTATTACAATAATAATAATAATAATAATAATAATAATAATAATAATAATAATAATAATAATAATAATAATAAAACAAGGCTAACTAACTAAAATGATTTTATTGTTTGAACATATAAACTTATGTACTGTTTGATTTTTATAGTGTTATTTAAACATATGATATCTTACACTTTTGTTTTTGTATTGACCAATATTTGGATTATGTATTCAGAGTGAAATAATCACTATCTACACATACACAAAATTATACTCCTTACATTTATTTAATAATTAAAGTATGGGATAGAAGCCAGACTTAGAGGCTAACATTATGGTTATGTCTGTCAGTTTTCTAAGTCAGTTCAGAGGTCAGACTTTCTTCTACAGAAGGAGAATGATCGATGATTGGCAGCCAAGTTGGTGCTGAGCCAAGTTTTACAGTGCTGGAAGCCTGACATCTGGACCAGCCAACACCTAGCAGCACAGACACACACTCTTTCTCTTTCACGTTCTCACAAAGACATCCATACAGGCTGAAATGTTATTTTTCCAATCATTCTTTACTCTTTTACTGAGATTTACATCAAATCAACATTATTTGGTTAGGTCAATGTCATACCACACAAACTCCTCTGGTTCAGATCTTGATGTGCACACCATGTTAAATGGCTCAGATGCATCTGTGCACAACATTTAATTCATACAAAGGAACCAGTAATACAAAACATTATTTATTGAAATACATAAATAAATGTGAACAATGCAGTGTATAAATTGTGCTACTGGACAAATACATCATTTAATACTAGCAATCCATCAACATCCCAAACAAACCGATATTAACATTTTAGACAATGTCCTCATGAATTTGATTTGACGTAGTTTTAATACATTTTTACACACAACACATAATCAAACAGGCTACACAGCAAAAAAGCCCAGTGCTGAATTAAAACCTCCTTTACAAATAACTGCCTGATTGTAATGCACAGAAAGTGTGTCTTTGAGCTTAAAATAAATAGGTTAATGAGTCCACAACAGCTCAGAGTAGGTTTTGCGTTTATTGCAGTGAAACACTCGCTATGTATTTTAGTTCATATACTAGGTTATATTTCTAAAACTAAAACAAAAAGAATTAATCAGTAATTTATGCAGAAGAGAAAGTAATTGTACACAATGCAACCTTTAATGTTATTTTTGGTTTTTACAAGACATTTATGGATGTGTTAAAAAAGTTCTTCTTCTAATGTCATGCTCACATTCTATAATTGTGGTGAATACACTAGCTATTTAGTTACATTTAAAACTGACCGGTCGGTATATTTTTTAATCTAATCATAGAAGTGCATGTAATTGTTGGATGCCTTATAGAAAAACATCTGTTAGACATGCACATTTACACCTACAGTTTGTATATTTTAAAAAATATATATGATACATATAAATATATATGTACAAATATGTTTTACAGTTTAATACTGTAGTCCAAAATTATTTATAAGTACTGGAATGTTGCAATGAATCTGGGAATAAAGTATTACTAACACAACTAACAATTTTACAGAAGCGGCAAATAACCTTATCTGGCAAGTACTTTTCCTTCTGTTATATTTTTATCTTTATTTGTGATTTTTTTAAAAGAAAATAATCAGAGAGTTTAGGGAAGCAGGAGGAACTGGAGATAAAACTGTATGCAACCCTAAATAGTTAATCTAAGCATAGATAGATACATATTGCTAACATGATTTGTTATAGTCAATGACAGTGTGTCACTTTTGATGTCTTAGATTTGTTCTCATGAAATTACATGATTACTTACAAAACATTTAATCATAATACTTGACTAGAAGTTTAGCTTTTTAAATCATTTAAGATGCATATATGACAATAAAGGAGTTTAAAAAAAACTATATCTGTCAAATGCATAATTCTAGCAATGATTTTATAGTAGTAAACTGCTATTGATATGTAATTAAAATGCATGTCGATTTATTAAAAAATACAATACAGTGTGCAATTACTGTAAACAATCATTGTTATTAAAATGCTGTATATAATTACTGTTTACTCAAAGACACACTTACCAGCATCCTATCATGAGATAGACCCTTTTTACTCTTTTAGTGTTTAAGTGTTAATTCTACTCTGGGGATTTTGCTGTGTGTAAAATAAAACTCAACTTTAAACATTAACATCTAACTGGTTTTGAATACTTTATGGTCCTGGCAGTAAGTAAAATAGCATATTCCTACAGATACACAGACATGAAGCACTAGATCTGATGCGGCTTCAGCCTGTATTAATGTCAATTTGGCAAATGATCATACACCTCAGCGTCTGTTCTTGTGCTCCAGCTCAATCCGGATACAGTATGAAGCCTGAAAATGTGCTGTATTTGTTGTTGTTTCCACCATGTGCTTTCCCGCCATCCAATTTTACATATATCTCGTCCCCTGAGTCCAGATGCAGAACAACACTGTTGCTTGCGTAGTCATAGTTCTGGTCTGCATCCTGGGCAATAGCACTTGCTCGAACCTGTTTACCAACAAAATGGCAAATGAGAGATGGGACATGTGGGCATATAATATATGAGTGTAAATATGGTATATGAGTTAATACATGAAAAACACATATTACAGTACTAAGCTAAATAGTTACTGAGGTGTTAAATAAAAACACATTTAGAGTCAAAATATCGAAATTTTGCATAAGTGTTTTTGTTATATTTATAATATATTGTATAGGCAAGGTTTTGCTTTTGGTTTAATATGTTATTGTGATAATTACACTAAAGATTTTACCAGAATGGATTCAAAAAAGAGGGATTTTTATTTCAAAAAGATTTTTTTAACTATATTTTAGAGATGTTTTAAATGTGAAAAAAAAAAAAAAAGGTGATGTTCCGTATGTACCTATAACTGCAACTGCTGTACATTGTATAAACTTTCTTACATGTAAATCATTTTCTGATCAATTCTGATACATTCAGATTAACACGTGTCAGTGGTATTTGTATCTATATATAGATTTTGAGAATAGTACTTCCCTCAAATTACATGACCTGAACAAAACTGTATATGCTGTTAAAAAAGAGGTTTTAACAGAAAGGTATTTACCTGCCCGTTTTTGCAGAGGTCTGCCCACATGCTGGTCCCGTCTCCCCCGCGCATCAGTACATGGTAAGTGAAAAAGTAAATTCCAGATACCTGGCATGTGAACTTGCCGGTTGAAGGGTCGTAGTGGTTGCCCAGGTTAGTTACCACATCATCGAAACGGAGCACCTCGTAACCCTCGTGTGGGTTTTTAAGACCGACGTAGAAGGCGATCTTGACACTTCCAAACACCGAGGCAACATCTCCAGTTTCAGTTCGAGCTGTTCCCTGAGGAACTCCGGTAAATCCGATTTTCCCGGAATCTCCACGATCTCCTGGCGGCCCCCTCGGTCCGGGGGGACCTGGCTCACCTGGAGGACCTCTCGGCCCAGGCTTCCCCGGGCGCCCCGGTTCACCTTTGTTCCCACGGGAGAAAGACGGAGGAGGCGGCGGCGGGATGGCGCCGAGGTCCTGCATGACTTCCAGCGCTGTGGCGCTCGCTTTCGGGCTGTACGGGTCACAGATCATGCGACAGGTGCCCATCATCTCGTAGTGCCCCGAGACGGCGGAGCTCTGGACGAGCAGGGGAATTGCGACAAGCAGCACGACGACCATGATGACGAAACCCAGTGCCGCACCGACCAGCCGCTTCCTTTGCAGCGCCCGACAAGCTCGCGTTAAAACGTTCGGGTGGGTTTTAGGGGCAATGGTGGACAGGTGCAGCTGCGCAGACCAAGTGCGACAGGACAAGAAGAATTTTTTTTTTTTTTTAGAAAGTAAGAGGTAGTGGTGAATATCGGTCTTGCTGGAATTATAAAAAGTGCATGGATGTGTCGTAACCTTTAGCTAAATTGGCCGGAGGCGAATTCGCGTGGTGCCACTCTCGCTTATACTTCACGCAGCTGACAGAGAAACTCTCCGCACTGGAACGGGTGGGATGCGCGCTGCGAGCTCCAGACCGAGCAGAGAAGAGACCAAAGACTCGCTGACGTAACCAGCGCAGGGCAAATCGCCCGCTGCAGATAGGATTAGTGGCTCGGTGATCATATTTACCATCCAAACACATAAATAACAATCGTCACTTGTACCGGAGATTACAGAGATCGACGAGAATTAGGGACGCGCACGGGTGCTTGTTTGGACGCAGGCAGTAATCCTAAATCTGCCCCTTCATCTCTCGACTTTGTCTAATTCTTTGGCACCCCGAGGCCAAGTTTAACGCTTCTAAGCCGCGACAGCTCAGTGTTGCTTGATACCCCCAGGATCTGCGTTCAAATATTCAGATTCATGTTCAAGCTGAGCGCAAGCTGGAGCTGTTCTTTCAGAACCCCCACATCCGACTATTACACCAAGCATGAGTACCCACACAGGACACAGCGTGCCATAGAACAGCTTCAAGATTACACTGCTTCAATATTATTTGGGGATCTTTCCTTCATCAGGGTGGTGGGAGTCATAGTTTGTCTTGTGGTTTGTGAATAGGTGTGGCTGTTGGCTAGACAGACAGAGAGACAACAGACAGACAGACAGACAGACAGACAGACAGACAGACAGACAGACAGACAGACAGATAGATAGATAGATAGATAGATAGATAGATAGATAGATAGATAGATAGATAGATAGATAGACAGACAGACAGACAGACAGACAGACAGACAGACAGACAGACAGACAGACAAATGATAGATAGATAGATAGATAGATAGATAGATAGATAGATAGATAGATAGATAGATAGATAGATAGATAGATAGATAGATAGATAGATAGATAGATAGATAGATACAGTGAGAAAAATAATTATTTGAACACCCTGCTATTTTGCAAGTTCTCCCACTTAGAAATCATGGAGGGGTCTAAAATTGTTATCATAGGTGCATGTCCACTGTGAGAGACATAATCTAAAAAAAAAAATCCAGAAATCACAATGTATGATTTTTTAACTATTTATTTGTATGATACAGCTGCAAATAAGTATTTGAACACCTGAGAAAGTCAATGTTAATATTTTGTACAGTAGCCTTTGTTTGCAATTACAGAGGTCAAACGTTTCCTGTAGTTTTTCCCCAGGTTTGCACACACTGCAGGAGGGATTTTGGCCCACTCCTCCACACAGATCTTCTCTAGATCAGTCAGGTTTTTGGCCTGTCGCTGAGAAACACGGAGTTTGAGCTCCCTCCAAAGATTCTCTATTGGGTTTAGGTCTGGAGACTGGCTAGGCCACGCCAGAACCTTGATATGCTTCTTACAGAGCCACTCCTTGGTTATCCTGGCTGTGTGCTTCGGGTCATTGTCATGTTGGAAGACCCAGCCTCGACCTATCTTCAATGCTCTAACTGAGGGAAGGAGGTTGTTCCCCAAAATCTCGCAATACATGGCCCCGGTCATCCTCTCCTTAATACAGTGCAGTCGCCCTGTCCCATGTGCAAAAAAAACACCCCCAAAGCAGGATGCTACCACCCCCATACTTCACAGTAGGGATGGTGTTCTTGGGATGGTACTCATCATTCTTCTTCCTCCAAACACGTTTAGTGAAATTATGACCCAAAAGTTCTATTTTGGTCTCATCTGACCACATGACTTTCTCCCATGACTCCTCTGGATCATCCAAATAGTCATTGGCAAACTTAAGACGTGCCTGGACATGTGCTGGTTTAAGCAGGGGAACCTTCTGTGCCATGCATGATTTCAAACCATGGCGTCTTAGTGTATTACCAACAGTAATCTTGGAAACGGTGGTCCCAGCTCTTTTCAGGTCATTGACCAGCTCCTCCCGTGTAGTTCTGGGCTGATTTCTCACCTTCCTTAGGATCATTGAGACCCCACGAGGTGAGATCTTGCATGGAGCCCCAGTCCGAGGGAGACTGACAGTCATGTTTAGCTTCTTCCATTTTCTAATGATTGCTCCAACAGTGGACCTTTTTTCACCAAGCTTCTTTGGCAATTTCCCTGTAGCCCTTTCCAGCTTAGTGGAGGTGTACAATTTTGTCTCTAGTGTCTTTGGACAGCTCTTTAGTCTTGGCCATGTTAGTAGTTGGATTCTTACTGATTGTATGGGGTGGACAGGCGTCTTTATGCAGCTAACGACCTCAAACAGGTGCATCTAATTTAGGATAATAAATGTCGTGGAGGTGGACATTTTAAAGGCAGACTAACAGGTCTTTGAGGGTCAGAATTCTAGCTGATAGACAGGTGTTCAAATACTTATTTGCAGCTGTATCATACAAATAAATAGTTTAAAAATCATACATTGTGATTTCTGGATATTTTTTTTTAGATTATGTCTCTCACAGTGGACATGCACCTACGATGACAATTTCAGACCCCTCCATGATTTCTAAGTAGGAGAACTTGCAAAATAGCAGGGTGTTCAAATACTTATTTTCCTCACTGTAGATAGATAGATAGATAGATAGATAGATAGATAGATAGATAGATAGATAGATAGATAGATAGATAGATAGATAGATAGATAGATAGATAGATAGATAGATAGATAGATAGATAGATAGATAGATAGATAGATAGATAGATAGAGGCACAATCAAAATAAGTCCATGAATAAGTCTTTTCAGTATTGGCTTCTATATAGTAATATCTCAAACTCTGGCCTTTTTTTTTTTTTATGTTTTTACTAATATTAGACACTATTTCTGTATGTTTATCTTAACTACATTATTTCTAGCTTTTATTCCTATTAATATTCCTTAGACTTTTCAGTCTTTTTTTAAATACTCAAAGATAATGGTTTTTATATATGAAATATAAATAAATGTAACTTGACTGAACTTTGACTTATGCCCTCCTTTTTTTGGTCACTGACATTTGGCAGGCAGCCTCCTCTAGGTAGAGTCATGGGTGCACCATAATCTTTAATTTATAGTAATACATTTAATGGTTCTCTCTGGGAAAGTTGAAACATTTGAATATTTTTATAGATAATCTTTACTGACACTGACAGTGATTAAGTTATTGAGGACAATCTGACACTGAAGACACACTGTGCATGGGAAAAAAGATGAGCTCTTATCGTAATCTGTAGATGTGTATGTGCATGTGCATGGATTGGGGTGCCCTTTATTATTAACTACTACTAAAATAGAAACAGACTCAAAAAATCTAACTCTGCTTGACAGCAATATTTAGATTTTGTCATAAACAATGTTCTGCATGTTTGGCATGGAAAGATTTAGTCCTTGATACAAAATTACTAAGAATCTTGCAAAATCTATTAGTCATGCCAGTTTTCTATTCTCTGTTGTTTGTCTCTCAAATACATTAATATTTGCAGCTTTTGTAGCTGCCTTTTTCACTGTTAGGGAAGGACATCAGACAGACAAGGGCATGCATGGGCTTTCTTTTCCCCTGTCACCCTTTTTCACATGCATGCATACACACATACACACACACACACACACACACACACACACACACACACACACACACACACACACACACACACACACAGCTTATCTACATGTCTGTGTCTGTACAGTTGTGTATGCACAAGTGTGTGTGTGTGTGTGTGTGTGTGTGTGTGTGTGTGTGTGTGTGTGTGTGTGTGTGTGTGTGTGTGTGAAAGAGAGAGAGAGAGAGAGAGAGAGAGAGAGAGAGAGAGAGAGAGAGAGAGAGAGAGAGAGAGAGAGAGAGAGAGAGAGAGAGAGAGCGAGTAAATGTCATATTGCCGTTGGCAGAACACGGTCCACCTCCACTTCTGAATACATTAATGATCCTTGAGGTCAAGCAAGTTAGTGAGGTATCATACAAAGAATGAATGAAAGATGTTTATTGCAAATAAGAATACAATGACCTAATTGTTAAAATACAGAATATTAAAAAAAAAAAAAGAAATACAGTAAATACTTATATGATTATGGCCTGCTTTATGTCCCAAAAGGGTGTAGTTCCCTATTTGCTATGGTGAAAAATTATTCAAGAAATAAAGCCATTAAGTGTTTAAGGCTGAGTCAATTTAGCATTGCTGCCTATTGCTCTACCCCTCTACAGTTTATTTGTAGTATATGTCCTAATGAATCTCTCTCTCTCTCTCTCTCTCTCTCTCTCTCTCTCTCTCTCTCTCACTCTCTCTCCATTTCTCTCTCTCTTTCTCTCTCTCTTCAGACCCTCTTCACTTTCAATATTGGTCTGTAGCCTGATACTACAATTCAAATTGATTTTTTTTTTTCGTATAAATCTACACGCAGAACGCCATAATGACAAAGTGAAAACAAAATTCTATAAATTTTTGTAATTTTAAAAAAATAAACCAATAAACTGAAATATCATGTGTATATAATTATTTAGACCCTTTGAAACAACACTTGAAAAGTACCTCAGGTGTTTCCCAATTCTCTTTATCATTTTTTTACAGATTGAATAGAGTCCACCTAGTAAAGTTTCTTGATTGGTTATGAAATGGAAAGGCATGTCATGAGGAACTGCCTGCAGAGCTCAGAAACAGTTGTTGCAAGGCACAAAAAAAAAATTTCTGCTGCACCAAAGATTCTCAAGAGCACAGTGGCTTCCATTTTTCTCAAATAAAAAAAGAATGGCACAAAAAGGAGACTTCCATGAGATGATCAAACTATGCATTTGTGAGTGAAGGGTCTTAGTAAGAGAGGTGACCTGGCCAGGAGTTGTTTAGGACTCTTTGAATGTCCTAGAGTGGGTTGACTTGAACCATATTGAATAGATTTGCAAATTAGAATGCCATTCTCCAATCCAGGTGTGCAAATCTTGTTGCGTCAACACCTTGATTGTGTTCTTTTTTTTGGCTGTTGTAGATTTGCTGGTGTCTTTGAGATCATTGTCCTGTTGCAGTCCAATTTTAGGCAAGCTTTTGCTTTTGAACAGCCGGCCTCACATGTTACTCTAAAATACTTTGTATTCAAAGGAGTTGATTGTCAAATGTGGCACTGTGCTTTATAACTAAATGTCCATTTTGGTCCTGTCTGATTATAAGGTATTGTTCCAGACGTCTTGTGGATTGCTTAGACTCAACTTTGCAAACTGCATGTTCATTTTTTAGATAGAATAGGCTTTTTAATTTGGTAGGTGGAAAGTACATAGTAGTTACCTGTATTTTCTGTATTTAGAAAATATTTGTTGGCAGCTGAAGTAGATTTGCCATAAATCTTTTTAGTATATGAAGGTATATTTTCTTTCAAATCTGTTGTTCTTCTTCTTCCTTTCGTCGCCACAGCCAATCATCCGTCTCCATAATCCCCTGTCCTCTACATCTGCCTCTTTTAAACCAACTACCTACATGTCTTTCCTCACAACATCCATAAACCCGCTCCTTGGCCTTACTCTTTCTCATCTTCCTGGTGGCTCTATCATCAGCATTCTCCTACCGATATACCCAATGTCTCTCTACTGCATATGTCCAAACCATTTCAATCTAGCATCCCTCCAAAAATCTGGCATTGTCTCCAAAATGTCCTACATGCGCTGTCCCTCTAATAAACTCATTTCTAATCTTGTCCATCCTCGTCACTACCAATGAAAACCTCAACATCTTCAACTTTGCTACCTTCAGCTCCACCTCCTGTCTTTCAGTCAATGCCACTGTCTCTAAACCATAGCAGGTCTCCACAAAATCCTATAAACTTTCCCTTTCACTCTTGCAGATATCCTTCTATCACAAATCACTTCTGCCACTATTCACCACCCACTCCACCCTGCCTGCACTCTTTTCTTCACTTCTCCTACACACGCTCCGTGACTTTTCACTGTTGACAACAGGTACCTAAACTCCTCCACCTTCTCCAGGCTCTTCAATCTGTTCCCTACTCTCAGCTCCTACTTATCAGCTTCTCAAAATACTCCCTCCACCTTTTTAACACACTCTCCTTATTAGTCAACACATTTCCATCTCCATCCTTTATTGCTCTAACTTTCAGCACATCCTTCCCAGCTCAGTCCATCCCTGTCTGACCTCTTTCCTGAACCTTACATTACAGTCTTCCTCCTTCAGTTTCCACCATCTTATTTTTCTTTCAGTCTTTAATCAATTCAATTCAATTTAATACATTTTCATTTGTATAGCACTTTAAACAATTAACATTGTCTTAAAGCAGCTTTACACAGATAATGTGGTGATAAAAAATTAATATGTTCTTTATAAGTAAGTTTGTCCCTGATGAAGCTGGTGGCGATTGTGGCAAGGAAAAACTCCCCAAGATGGCATAAGGAAAAACCTTGAGAGGAACCAGACTCAAGAGGGAACCCATCCTCATCCACTGTCCCTTTCCACCTTACAGTCTCCAATTTCCTTCAGGTTGCATATCCTACATATAATTTAGTCCACTGGTGTGCAACTGTCTACCACCATCTGTCCTTCTACATTCCTCTCTTTAAGGCCATACCTACCCATCACCTCCTCATCACCTCTGTTCCCTTCACCAACATGGCCACTGAAGTCTGCCCAAATCGGAATCTTTTATTCCTAGGTACATTTTCTACCACTTTATCTATCTCACTCCAGAATTTTTCCTTCTCCTCTATCTCACAACCCACTTGTGGAGCAAAGGCACTGATAACATTATCATGACCCCTTTAACTTAAATCTTCACATTCATCCCTCTACCAGAAACTCTCTTCACCTCCACTGCACTCTCAAGTCAAGTCAAGTTTATTTCGATAACGCTTTTCACAACAGACATTGTCTCAAAGCAGCTTTACAGAAATCAACAGTTAAGGTGAATGGTGTGCATTTATCCCTGATGAGCAAGCCGTGGCGACTGCGAAACTCTTACTGTACTCTTCCTTCAGAATCACCCCTACACCGTTTCTCTTTCCATCCACAGTATAATAGAACATTTCAACCCCCCTTTAATGTTCCTGGCCTTCATCCCCTTTCACTTGGTCTTCTGAACACACAACATATCTACCTTACTCCGCTCCATCATATCAGCTACCACTTGCCCTTTACCAGTCACAGTACCAGCATTTAAAGTACCAACCCAAACCTTCACTTCCCTACACTTCTTCTTTTCCTGCCGTCTCTGTAGACTTTTCCTTCTCTCTTTCTCCTCCTTCGGCCAACATGAGCCCAATTTCCACCAGTACCCTGTTAGCAAACGATACCTGTGGCAGTCGTTGGTAACCTGGGCCTCGACTAATCCGGTATGAAATCGATTCATGATCAGTCCGTTCAAGCACAGCTAACTGTCAGTTATTTTGGTAATAGTGTTGGCCTGTCCAGTAATGACACCACAACTTGAGTGTGTTTATGTATGTTTGTGCTTGATGCTTTTCTGCTTCAGAATGACTTTGCCTTTAGAATTGTGTGCAGGAATGTGGTCATGTAAAAATGCTAAGCATATAAGCAATAATCAGACTTAACACATGCATATAACACCTAAACAAATACAGGATAGTTTTTGATGTACATTCTTTTTACCTTGTTCATGGCATTCACTTCCTAATTTGGATGCTGATTTTACTGCTGTCATGATTAACTTCTCACCAGATTTTACATAATGCATTTGGTTATAAGGCTATTTGTTTTAATTTGCCTTAACTGCAGTCTACTCATTATACCAAGTTAACTTCAGTTGCCTTTAGTTGACTCCACCTAATCTTTGATCTTTAAAAAAAAATTACATTTACACTGACCAATCATTGGTCTAGTAAATTCTATTTGTGACTGGTCATTGTTTTGAAATCCTTTGTGATTGGCTTAGTTTGGCTCCATCTTTTGTCATTGGCTAAATCACTGGTTAACAGTGTACTTAAATAAGTAGTCTTTGTAAAAAATAATCACAATTCAGCTTAAGAACTTTTTCAAAGTGAAAATGATGATGAAGACTCTGCTTGCTACGTTCCTTATCATCGGTCTCTATGGACTAACTTACAGTCTTGTTAGGGAGCACTACTTTGTGAATTATTTACTGTCTTGGCCAGAAGCTCAGCTGTTCTGCAGATTAATATATGATGATCTGTCCACTATACCGACTCGGGAGAAGCTAATGTCTCTATCATTTCTGGTGCCTAATTCTTGTCCTAACAACACAAACTACTATAAAATGTGTCTGATTGGGACATGGATTGGATTATATGCAGACAGTGAAAATTTGACAAAGTGGTCAGGAATGGATCCTTTACCAATTCCATATTCAGGACAATATACTACTGGAACATGTGGACTAGTATTGAATGCATTCCATATTGTCATTCCTGCCCCATGCTCATGGAATCTCAACTTTTACTGCATGGTGAGGTATGAGGTAATTCTAGTGGAGCAGAACATGACATGGGAAAATGCTCTTGACTACTGCAGAAATTACTACCTCGACCTGGTCAGTCTGACATCAATTTTTTGGATGAATGAAGCTATAAAAATCAGCTTGCCAGCACAAATGGAACATGTGTGGACTGGTCTCCGCTTTCTCGATGGAAACTGGTTTTGGACTGTACCCACTCTACGGACATACATGGCTTGGTCTACTGAAGGTGAACCCCAATGCCCAGCCAGAAACCTGCGCTGTGGTGCTTTAGCACAAAAAGAAGGGAATTGGCAAATGAGAGACTGTGATGAGAAACTGAACTTTCTCTGTATGCGTAGAACAGGCTAGCCTAATCGCTATATAATCATCAATTAGAGTGATATCAAATTGAACTCCCTAATTATCATGCCTTTGCTTTTCTTTCCCTTCTTAATATTTCTCCTCATATTATCTTCATCACTATCATTCCAAAAGCATAATGTCAAACAGATGATATATATCACTTGACATTATTCATTTTGTAGCGAATACAAATTTTGCAAACTTTGGAACTATAAATACTAAGCTAATGTCACCTAAAAAACGAAGTTGATAATGTAGTTTTTAAATTAAGTATATTTTTAGATTGTCTTGTTTACCCCTTATGTATGTATGTATGTATGTATGCATGTATGTATGTATGTATCTATCTATCTATCTATCTATCTATCTATCTATCTATCTATCTATCTATCTATCTATCTATCTATCTATCACTTTCACTAAAATATTGGAGAAGTTTTATGTATAATATTTTAATATTTAACATTTATCTATACACAAATTAAATTTGTAACTGAGCTTTACTCTTAATAAAATAATATAGTGTTTAGTTATTTTTGTTTTCATCAAGCAATTATACATCCTTGCCGTCTGCTGCACTGGCAAACATTAGCATTTCCAGGACTTCCTTATCTGGGTTACACTGAATGCCCATTTATTGTAGTTTTATCAAAACTCTTTATTCACTCAATTATAGCTATTGTAAGAAAACTTTATACTAATTACAGTCCAAATCTATACTCATTGTTCTTGAGTTTAATCCACCACTGTAACCTCATGTATCTTTAGTTTATAAATGTGGAGCCAACCTCAGTTGCCACAAGTGGTTAAGTGAGTACAACTGAAGAGAACTCCATCCAGAAGTAGAGCATCAGGATGAATCAGGCATATCCGGAGAAAAAAAGGGGACAGTATCACTGGTACATTTAGTTTTAGTTTAATTTATGTTCAATTAAATTAAATTAATAGTGATCTGTGAGCATTTGTCTATGGACAAGCTGCTTAAGTCCAGTGTTAATGTTTAGAGTTTTCAGAATTTTATTTTCCCATCTCTATTTTAAAAGTTATGTTGAGGGACCTTTACCTAATCTGCTATCAATAACTAGCTACCTTTAACCTATTTCCTTTGCTAATGCATGGTTAGTCCAGCACCAGTTGCAGTAGCTAACATTAACCTGAACACTTGAACTTTTGAGTTTTATTGAGTAAGAGTTTTATTTAAGCATTTTAACTTCTCAGCACCTGTGCACTTAGGTATAGGTGAATATACAGTGCCTGCTCAATACTTGTTTTCTATCCAGACTTTGGATTTTAAGCAAATTGTGTACATCTCGTCATGCCCCATTTACTGGCCACTGCCTATTTACCTAACAACATGTGCATGACACAGGGAAAAACCTGTCATTCCAAGCAAGAGTTTTACAATCTTGTCCATATAGGATTTAACACTTTATTTAAAAAATGCTGACATGGTGAAAATACATATCTATATTAGATATACCAATCTATTTTATTTTTAATTTCAAAGTGATGTGATATGACCAGCAGTGCATAACACACTGTAGTGACCCAGTGCAGTGTTGACAATTCTTCATACTGTTTAAACTTAGCTTTTGGGTGAACTCAAGACTATTAGTAGTATTAGTCCTAGTAATAATAAGTAGTAGTCCTACTTTTATTTTATTTTATTTTAAAAGCAGTCTATATTTCCTAAAAAAAAAAAAAAAACTATATATGGCCTCTGAATGATGTTCACAATATGAAAACTAGCCGATTTGGTTTTCTCCACTCAAGCAGTTTTAACTTACAAAATACATTCAAAATCAGTCCAATTGGACTCTCAGTCTATCAGTGTATTGCTCTTCAATCAATAAACCAAAGACTACAAATAAGCTGCTAACGCCCTCTAGTGGTTCGCGGGTCTACATAGCAAATAAGTAGTCCAAACTGGACCTCATGTTACACAAATTTCAATGAAAACCATAATTTTATAGAGAAAATATATATGTTGAATATTGGAACATAACTACATTGGGACATAAATTGTGCAAATATTAACAAAAAAGTGCAAATAATCAAATATCAGTAAAAATGTTAAATTCAGTGTTTAAAGAACAAGTCGCAAATCGTGCACTAGAAGGGAAAATAAATCGATAAATCAATGGATAGCAGACTTCGTAGATGATGATAAATAAAACATTCACAAACAGCGCAATAGAACCATTCCCTGCTTCACATGCCACTAGCATTATTTTATAATAAAGCTTTCAGTGCAGTGGCAATCAAACAAGAGTAATGTGGTGAAACATTCTGATTCCTAGCACAGCAATATGGGATTATATCTCTTACCACTTTAAAGGTATCATATCACCATAAAGATCATATTGACACTGGTTAAAAAAAAAACCACAAAGTTTCCAAAATCATATCCAAACTTGTTAAACTTGTGATTGTATAAGTTTTTGTCATTCTGTCTTTTAAATCTTTAAAATAAATAAGAGTCTTAGCTGATTTAGAACACATGTTCTAAATTAAACTGGTCGGCCAAATGAATAGTTTTATTGAGCAGGTCCTGTCCATCTTGTTGTAGGTTTGATCAATGACTGCAGACAAATCTCACTTGATATCAGGTGATAAAATCCAGGACCTCAGACAGTGTAACTTGGAAGGTTGCACTTCCTAAAGCCATCACAGTGCTGGTTGCCTATAGTTTCCTTTAGACTGAAAACTGCTGCTATTTCTACCACAACACAAGCTGTGGCAAGTTCAAGCAATGCTTTATTTAAAATGCTAAATGAATACATTATATGTAATAATACTATTTCTCGAAAATGATACTAATATAATGAATAACAATCATGTCAGTTTTAGTTGAAAGTTTGCTGGTGATGGCCCATCACTAGTGGTCTCAAAAGCTCGGTACTTTGTACATGTGCACTGCTGAGTGTACTCAGAACAGGTACTTTGACAACTCCCATGAGAAAAATTAAAATATTCAGACCATGCACACTGGATTAAGGATGAGCCTGTGGTGCATTCCTTTCTGATCCTGGCATGAGCCTTATGAAGTTTTGGAGACCTGCTGGCAGCTACCTAAGTTTTAGGTAATTGTTTATTTGATATAGAGGTAAGACCTCAGGGGGATCCCCTGTCTAAGCCGTAGCAAGCCATCTGCGTGATGACTGGCATCACCATATCAGTGGGCTACTTCCGTTAAGAGGACATTCCGCTTCTCCGTATGAGATTTTTTAGATGTTCCACAACTCCAGGAATTCTGAGTTAATCATGGTGTTCTTCTCTGAGAACTTTTCAGTGCTTTCCTAAGAATCGATTTTTTTTCTTGATATAGTTGGTAACTTTGGTTATATGAACCAGCAGGTCATTTTAAACCAGCAAGAGAATGAGTGTAAATACTGCTTTGTATCTTGTTGGTGGATGCACCAATCCCGCCATTTGTCCAGCATCCAATGGCAACACTTACATTAATAACTAACACTAATCGGAGAACACGACTGGTCTAACATGAGAGTGGAGTGAAAATTAGTCCAGTTCCAGTCTAGTGGATAAATACTTTGTGCATATGCGGTCATTGGTGGACTCAGTGAAGCTCGGTGAAGAGGACAGACCACTGCCTTTAAAGAAAAGAGAAAAAGAAGATAAAAAACAAGAAAACATTAAAAGCTTTTTTTTCCCTTGCAGCAGTACTTTTGTGTGTATGCGTTTGTGTGGTAGTGCCTCAACGAGCTCTGTTTAGAATATTGTGTCCTGTTGAATGTTCCACAACAATGCAGCATGTGACTGCAAACATAACCTACTCATCCTAAATGGAAGATTTTTTTATGTACCCAGAGGGTGTAAATATTGATTTAAAAAAAAAGACTAATGTTGCAATACTTGTTTGTTAATGTTTTGTAATAATGGGTATAGTAACAATATAGAGTATAGTAACAATTTGTGTTAGGGCACTGAATGTATCAATTATCTCCGTATGATATTTCTAAAACATAAACACAACAAAATTTCGCAGGAGTACAAAAAGATTAATTGTAATCCAGGCAACAAAAACAAAACATTTCATGGGATATGATGTAGAATTTGATGTCTCACCACACTGTAACACACTCTCTGGTGAAAAAAAAAATGTGTTGCTTTCTAGCCTTTTGTGCATCTATGTACTGTATCTATGTACTGAATCTATTTACTGTATGTATTCTTAAATACAAACCAACATTGCTGATTTTTCCATTTGAAGAAGTGGATAATTATGAATATTACAATTAATATCAGAAAATATTAAACATTTGAAGGACAATAGTATGACTCACCATGGGCATACACTTTTAAGAAACAGTCATTTTAGTTTATTACTTTGTCTCAACTGTGATTTGGGGAGCTTAATTTAACACTGAGATTATGTTTACAGGATGAAATGACAAATAGAGTAGTCAAAGACATTGAGCTGTATCTTACCTTTCATAAGACTGTACATGTTTAAGTAGTTGCTTCCTGAATCTAAAATGGTGTACCAGCTACGAGATGTAGAGTGACCCTGCAAGGCATTACAAAAAAAAAAAAAGGCAAGGAAAGATGCAAATTTAATCTGTGATTTCAGTCTCATTAGAAATGTTAGAGTTGTAAAATAGGTCTTTGATGTTGCTAAGACAGAGATATTACTTTGTTAACTTTAAGATACTACAGACGTACGTCCATTGCATGTACACACCTGAATCTCACAGCTGTCTGTGTTTGTGCTGCTGAAATTAAACGTGATGTCATCAAAGAACCTTAAGACGGGAGAAGTGCGAGTGGCAGTGATATCATCACCAATTACAGACACCAGCTACAAAAGAATTTTGGAAGAGTTTTATAAGCCAAGTGCTTGCTTTAAATACAAACTAACATATTTGACTGGTTACAATTTTACACATACCCCCCCCCCCCCCTTCTTTTTCTGTGTGTGTGTGTGTGTGTGTGTGTGTGTGTGTGTGTGTGTGTGTGTGTGTGTGTGTACATACAGAATACAGGCACTTGTGGCCTTGTGGGGCACAGTTTTCTGTTGTCCACTCCTTTATCTGGTTGACCAGAAGGGAGGAGGCATCAAAGCATGGAATGTCTACACTCCTGCGACATTAAAGAAAATATAAAATTGATATATATATATATATAAGGGTTTAAATGGATTCATTTAACGTGTTTCACGTGCACACATGCTCGAATTTATTTTACATTATCACTATACCTATAATCTGTGCATAGTAGATGATGATGATGAAGATGAAGATGATAAGGAGAAGGAGGAGAAAGAGGATGATCATTATTATTATCATCATTGTTATTATTATTATTGTTATTATTATTTTTATCTAGATCATACTACACAATATAGTGATTTGATGGATTATGGTTTCAGTAGCTTGTGTTTAATAGCTGTGACTATGTGCAGCAGGTTATGAGATTATACTTACCAGGTGACTGAGCATTGAGCGTGCAGTGGTCCTGCCGCCAGAACGGAGAGCAGCCCACCGACACCAAACACTAACACTCCTATAACGGACACACACCCCGGCCTGTGCTCAGACCATAACGCTTGACCAGAGGTGTCCCCATACGCCTCATCGCTTAACAAGTCTTCAGATTCACTCCTCATGCCCGCCAGCCTTACACGTCGTGCAGACGTTGTCCAGTCTTCTCCTTCTTTCCCTCTTGTTCAGCCACCTCCTTTTTATGTGGAACGCCATGCGGGTCATATTTCCACCAAAAAAAGCCAGTTCATGTGTAAATATGTTGTAAATAAAAATTCTTTACAACTCAAGAATGTAAATGTATCCCCCCCCCCCCCCCCCCGATCCAGAGTCCAATGCGTTTGCCAATGAAAACATTCATCCATTACATTCATCCAGCCATCCATCCAGCCATGTTTAGTAACTGCATTATGCTGGTCAGAATTACTGTATATTAAGAACTTACACAGACAACCAGTCCACCCCTGAACA
The DNA here is from genome assembly GCF_946808225.1 of Silurus aristotelis. Classification (NCBI taxonomy): domain Eukaryota; kingdom Metazoa; phylum Chordata; class Actinopteri; order Siluriformes; family Siluridae; genus Silurus; species Silurus aristotelis. Next base: position 22,584,877 of record NC_139576.1, on the reverse strand, counting down.
CTATTCACACACTTTCTAACCCATTTATTTACACCCATAGGCCCCATATGTACTCAGGCCCCATACTTAGTTCATCTAATTTATTATTACATACTTTAAAATAAATAAATAGAAAACATGCTTCGAGTCATGTTTAAGATTTAAGCACAGTGTATCTCATTAAAGGTCAATAGAGGCATTGAACTCTATTGTGTAATAGACTGGACTGTACTGTATGTTTCAAGAACTTTGAAAAGAAACCTCTTTAGTTAAGCAGATTACATAGTTGTTTGTTTATTTATTTATTTTTGCATTTCACTCCCTTTTTTCCTCTTCTCAGATATTTGTTATTGCAAATCAAATCAAAGATCACCATCACCATTGGCCAATTTTGGGCATCTCTGTATTAGACACAAAGACATTTAAAGCCTATTATGTTTAAACCATGTCTAATTTATTTACCAGTCTACTATCTTTCATTACAAAGCCAATGTGGGATTGCAAATGCTCCATAAAATATCATTATGTTATTAATAAAAATTTAAAAATAAAGCTGTCTCAAATGTTACAACTGACTCAACTTTCCCCCAAACCACGGTCAGAGATACACCAGAACTGAGAATAGTATATAGGTGTTGTTGCGACCGTAATCTACAATATTTCTCTTTGCTGACTCTGCAGTAATCTGATAACGGCTGTTTGGCGTGACTAATATCATGAACTCACAGGCGGGACATGGGGCGGGAATTGAGTTATAAGCGCACACCCATAACACGCATATTCACACGCACGCACACACACGCACGGTACAGAGGACAGAGAGCTGCTTGAGTGTGGAGTGAGTGTATGAATACATAACTTTGTTTAAATAACTGTATCTTGGTAGTCAGGTGACCTTTTTCCTAGGATATAGTCCTGCTTTCTGTGTTAAATCTATGGCACGTGATTCAGTGGACTGCATTCTATTCTCCAGTTAGAGGAAATGAAACTGAACTGTGATTCTGGCTTTCATCGAATGGTTCTTATTATAATCATTACAAATTAAATGAGGTTTAGGAAATCTGATCCTTTGCATTGGCATAGGCTCCTAAGGACACAGGATAAAACATTTAGTGTACTATATATATATATATATATATATATATATATATATATATATATATATATATATATATATATATATATATATATATATATAAATTGGCTTTAAGGTCTAACAATGTACATTTAAGACGTTATTCTAAAGGTACAGGTACGTTTTTGATTTCTTTGACTTTATTTCTAAGAGTATTTCTTTCAGTATCTAGTTTACATTTATTGATTGCAGAGTTGTATTTCAGAAAACAATATCCACATGCAGTCTTCATCATTTTAGAGACTGCTGCATAGTCAGCTATATGCCTTGGTGTGGAGCCAGGTTATGTAGTTATTTTTTGTGTAAAATGAAAATCTAGAACTCTTAAGTTAGTTATTTAGTTTAAAACTTAAAACATTAAACAAATCCAAAAGAACAATCCAGGCCTGAGCTGATTGTTGTGGCAGAATATACTGGATTCATTTATAAAGTACTTTCCCGTACACAGGAACAGCAGCTATGTCGAATGAGATGAGCACTCCACTTCTTCTGAATGAAGAGGACACAGTTGAGGCTGTACCTCCCAGCTCTTCCACTGTAGCCATACTGGGTTCTGGAGACTTCTCACGCTCACTGGCTATGCGTCTGGTGGCATGTGGTTTTGGTGTGGCAGTGGGAAGTCGCTGTGTGAGGCGCATCTCCCCTGGTCTATTTCTGGATGCCGTGGAGCTGAATAGTCAGGAGGCTGCAGTAGCAAAAGCGAAGAGTCTGGTATTCATGGCCCTGTTTCCTGAGCACTATCCATCCTTGCTGGGCCTTAGGTCAGCACTGGCTGGAAAGATTCTCGTGGACGTGAGTAATGCCTTGGAGATGAGCGGCAAGACACCATCTAATGCAGAACAGCTTGCTGATATGTTCCCTGACAGTGTGGTGGTTAAAGGTTTTAACACAATTTCTGCCTGGAGTCTGCAGACTGGTGCACAGGATGGCAGCCGTCAGGTAAATGATGCTCTACACATGTGATTCTTAAAATAGTTACATCTATAGCTAACATTTAGTTCATTGTTATAAAAAACAGTTTGTAGTCATAAAACAATGGATTATTGGTTAAGCACATCATACTTTAGCATATTGGAATACATGGTATCATTGCTAAAAATGGTTTGCATGCTTGGCTTGCAGCTATAGTTAAAACTATTTTTATGCCCTGACTTCCCTGACCTTTAACCTGACTGTCCTTTAGGTTCTGCTGTGCAGTGACAGTGCAGAAGCAAAGCATGAGGTGGCCCAGCTTGCCCGGCGCATGGGCTTTTACCCAGTAGATGTTGGCAGCCTGCGCAGCGCGGAGGATCTCGAAAGAAAGCCCTTACGTTTCTTCCCGTCGTGGCGTGGTCCTGTCCTCATCACCTTCCTGCTTTTTCTTTTCTTCTACTGCTATGGATTTATACGTGGCATTCTTCTGCCATACTTGGCCTGTGGACAAAACTCCTTTTACCGTCTGGTCCTGGATCTAGTGAACGAAAGCCTTCCGTGCGTGGCGCTGGTCAGCCTTGCACTGGTGTATCTTCCAGGGCTGTTTGCAGCATGGTTGCAGCTTGGGAGAGGCACTAAGTACCAGCGTTTCCCCACCTGGCTGGATGGCTGGCTTCTGCAGAGGAAACAGCTTGGCCTAATGAGCTTCCTGTGTGCTGCTCTGCATGGAGTGTACAGCCTCTGCAATCCACTGCGTACTATCACACAACACAGGCTCATCAATGATGCTTACTCACAGGCACTGATTTTCATATTTGAATACTTAACCATAATGTTCATGTGTTTACCTCTTACAAAAGATTAACAAAAGAAGACCTTAAAAGACCTAAAGAGGAGTATACTTTTTACATTACTTACCTTTCATTAAGAGAAGATAGATTAACAATGACTGGATGCAAATATGGGATGAGTTCAAGTAACACATGGGTTTAGGTGCTAGATGCTGACATGGAGAATATGAAAAAATATGTATAAAATAAATATACATTTTAAGGAACTTTTGGAAAATATTAAAAAAATATATCAAAACAGGTTTTCATTCAAAAGGTTTTGTTTTACTTTTTTTTTTTTTTTTTTTATCAACATATATGGAAGGAATTTGGGGTGCCAGTGGTTTTAAACCTTTTTTTTTTCTCAGTTCAAGAGTCTTCAGGACAGCAGACTTTGTACTTTTCATTTTTTCTGAAACATAATAAGCAGCATAATTCTTTTTTTTTTTTTTTTATTAAAGAGAGGAAAAAAGAGAGGCTTATGATAGTTTATAACTGTAATAATGTGATACAGGAACTAACCTCTCATAAATGCAGCTATAAAGGCATGACGTATCCCTCAATGAAAACTTCTGTAATTTAACTATAATTTCTGCAAATTACTGTTGTATGAAGGGAATAAACCATATGTTTTATCTTTTTTTGTGCATATCTCAGGTGAAGTCAGGTGTGGAGATGCCGTGGGATGAACAGGGTGTATGGCGTACTGACCTCTATGTGTCCAGTGGAGTATTAGGCCTGGGGGTTCTCTCCCTGCTGGCTATCACCTCTTTCCCTTCAGTGGGCAACATTCTCACATGGAGGGAGTTCACCTTTATTCAGGTGGGGCAATACAAACCCATGAGCAAATTAACAACAGAGGAGCAAAAACTTCAAAGACCTCAAGATATATTTGCGATTATACTGTTAGAGGATAAAGCTATTTTAAAACTGCACAGCTTACAGTTAAACTAATTAAGAAAGTTAAGGAAGGAAATGTAAATATAAGTAAATAAATATTCGAAAACTTACATATTCTCATTTTCTTTCACAAGTCTGGACTAGGCTACACTGCTTTGACTCTCTGTGTCATGCACACGTTGGTGTTCGGCTGGAATTTTGCCTTCTCCTCCAAGGCCTACGCTTTCTATATGCCACCCAGCTACATGCTAGCTGTGTTTTTGCCATGCGCTGTCCTGGTGTGCCGATGTTTCCTGCTGTTGCCGTGTATTTCCACCAGGTTGGCACGCATACGTCGGGGCTGGGAAAGCACACGCAAATGCCCCGTGTCACAGCACCACCCAGTGCGGGTGAACAGGACAGTTTTACAGGTCTAGTTGGAAGTCATGTGTCACTTATGATGCATTTATTGGTTTATCTAATGTAATAGTTTTAATATATATATTCTTCTATAAGGATTACACATTTTAGATACTGTTGCCTTATGGCAATATTCTTTTCAGAAAAGGGTTTTGGACAAAAGTTAAGGGTTGGGAAGAATAATGGTCTTTCATTAACCTTCAGAGACAGAGCACACTAGCATAGCAATTTATTTATTAACTTCGAAATGGCAGTTCTGCAATATGCCAGTATAATTACAAACATTTTATATCACATATAATATTATCAATTTGCTGTGACGGTATATATTTAAAACTCTAGCCTCTATTAAGAGTGGGCTAGTGGAAATTTTTTAAAGACTTTTTTCCTTGTCAATTGCAAGCCAGAGAAAACAGTATTTCTGTATTGGTTAGAATGTGCATTTATCTTACGAAGCATAAAAAATGAGTTGTTTCATCAACAAATCTGCAATTGCACCACTGAAGTAGTGTTTTATGAAATAACATCCACTTGGAAATTGGCACATTGTAAATAAATTAAGGTTACTGTTCTTTTTACATCTTTATACCTATAATAGCAGCCACTGTCAGTCATTCCACTGGGCCAATATCCTGTCATCATAAACTTACCCCTGTTGGCCTGCAGTAAACATTTTATCAGTGAGCATTATGACTTCCAAAAATCTGCATGATAAGCTAGTTGTCATACTTTTTCAAACCTTTATACAGCAATGAAAAGTGTCATTATCTAGTGAAGGTTCACCATAACAGTTTTATGAAAGGAAATGTATTCTATAGCCCCTAAAAATAAAACGAACACAGACACAGCTAGTTAAGAAATCTTGAAATGCCAAAAGGACTTTGCTTTCGCATTAAACATGTGTGTGTGCATGTTATCTGGCATTTTCAGTAAGAATAAGGGCACTATAGAAAGCCTTCAACCAACTACCATTATACCAAAGTCTGGCATATTTCACATTATCATTGTTTTGTTAAGCAAAAACTGGACCCAGACATTACATGAGATTGATTTTATATGCGCTAAACAATATGATTTGATAAAGGACCTTTTAAAATTTTTAAATGATTGTAATATAATTTTTTTTATGTACCAAAAAACAAAAAACAGGCAAAAATATTTTAAATGGGGTTTATTTAATAAGCAATTTCAGTCACATGCACAACTGATTGATAAGTAATTAAAAGAAAACAAATGGTATTAAAAATGTTATGCATGTAATCACATCCGTTTTTTTATGCTGATTAAATTTTTTAATCATTAAAGTTTATGTATTTCTCAGTGCATACATTCCTGTGAAAATTGTGCAAGCGACATGAAAAAAAAAAAAAAAAAATGAAACTTATGTAACCTTAAATCATGTCTGTCTAAAATAAAGTCCGCTGACAGTGACTGATTGAAATTAAACTAAAGTTAAATTAAAATAAAAAATGTTGTTGTCTTGAGTCTGGGCAATGAAAACTCAGGTATGTTGCACTGCTTTCAAATAAAAACACATCAGGATTCCCTCACACAAGTCACTTTCTTTGTGTTACCATACAGTCTGGGGGTTGGCCTTGAATTTTTCATAGTCACTCATCTTAAAGAAGGCCAACTCTGTTTCATTGGCTGAAAGAAAGACAGACAGACAGGTTTGTAAGACTAAATTCGATAAACACAACAAATTTTACATGACAGTAAAAGCTTGCCAAATTAAGAAATAATAATATACAGTGAGGTCACATGATAACTACACATGATAACAGAAAATCCAATGAGAGGATGATACATTTGTTTTGTTTTTTTATTTATAAAGTTTCAGTCCAGCAATAAACCAGATTTTGCAAGTTGTCAGCTGAAGGATGAGAGACAATTAGCAACAGTGTAAGATTTCACACTACATTATTCATCTTTGTTAACAGAGTATGGGGCAGAGCTACACAGTATCTGAGATTATACTACTAGACATCACGTTTTGTCTTCTAATATATTAAATCAAACTTGATTTTTTCCCCAGTTAAAACGTGAACTACAGTGAGGAAAATAAGTATTTTAACACCCTGCTATTTTGCAAGTTCTCCCACTTAGAAATCATGGAGGGGTCTGAAATTGTCATCGTAGGTGCATGTCCACTGTGAGAAACATAATCTAAAAAAAAAAAATCCAGAAATCACAATATATAATTTTTAAACTATTTATTTGTATGATACAGCTGCAAATAAGTATTTGAACACCTGTCTATCAGCTAGAATTCTGACCCTCAAAGACCTGTTAGTCTGCCTTTAAAATGTCCACCTCCACTACATTTATTATCCTAAATTAGATGCACTTTTTTGAGGTCGTTAGCTGCATAAAGACACCTGTCCACCCCATACAATCAGTAAGAATCCAACTACTAATATGGCCAAGACCAAAGAGCTGTCCAAAGACACTAGAGACAAAATTGTACACCTCCACAAGGCTGGAAAGGGTTACGGGGAAATTGCCAAGCAGCTTGGTGAAAAAAGGTCCACTGTTGGAGCAATCATTAGAAAATGGAAGAAGCTAAACATGACTGTCAATCTCCCTCGGACTGGGGCTCCATGCAAGATCTCACCTCGTGGGGTCTCAATGATCCTAAGGAAGGTGAGAAATCAGCCCAGAACTACACGGGAGGAGCTGGTCAATGACCTGAAAAGAGCTGGGACCACCGTTTCCAAGGTTACTGTTGGTAATACACTAAGATGTCATGGTTTAAAATCATGCATGTCACGAAAGGTTCCCCTGCTTAAACCAGCACATGTCCAGGCACGTATTAAGTTTGCCAATGACCATTTGGATGATCCAGAGGAGTCATGGGAGAAAGTCATGTGGTCAGATGAGACCAAAATAGAACTTTTGGGTCATAATTTCACTAAACATGTTTGGAGGAAGAAGAATGATGAATACCATCCCAAAAACACCATCCCTACTGTGAAGCATGGGGGTGGTAACATCATGCTTTGGGGGTGTTTTTCTGCACATGGGACAGGGCGACTGCACTGTATTAAGGAGAGGATGACCGGGGCCATGTATTGTAAGATTTTGGGGAACAACCTCCTTCCCTCAGTTAGAGCATTGAAGATGGGTCGAGGCTGGGTCTTCCAACATGACAATGACCTGAAGCACACAGCCAGGATAACCAAGGAGTGGCTCTGTAAGAAGCATATCAAGGTTCTGGTGTGGCCTAGCCAGTCTCCAGACCTAAACCCAATAGAGAATCTTTGGAGGGAGCTCAAACTCTGTGTTTCTCAGCGACAGGCCAGAAACCTGACTGATCTAGAGAAGATCTGTGTGGAGGAGTGGGCCAAAATCCCTCCTGCAGTGTGTGCAAACCTGGTGAAAAACTACAGGAAACGTTTGACCTCTGTAATTGCAAACAAAGGCTACTGTACCAAATATTAACATTGACTTTCTCAGGTGTTCAAATACTTATTTGCAGCTGTATCATACAAATAAATAGTTAAAAAATCATATATTGTGATTTCTGGAATTTTTTTTTTAGATTATGTCTCTCACAGTGGACATGCACCTACGATGACAATTTCAGACCCCTCCATGATTTCTAAGTGTAATTACTTGCAAAATAGCAGGGTGTTCAAATACTTATTTTCCTCACTGTATATTACATTTTAAATCATTGTTCTGCACCATGATTTATTCTACTTACCTGGAACCTCTAAAAGTATTCAATACAACTAAATATACATTTGTTAGAGTAAATTATTTGCATAATGCAAGCTTTTACAATCAGTATTGCAGAGACCAAACTGTAATAAAGGCGAACAACCGATATAGTGCTATATTTTATATTTAATTAAAATAAGAGGTAAAGGAGTGTGACAACAGGATAAGACGCATTTACCTACACCACATGCTCGTAAATCGAGGCCATTGTGTAGAATTAACTTCTCATCATCCTCTAAACTCATCACCAGCTCGTTAGTCTGCAACCAAAAGTGTCATGTTACATTATACTTCAGCACATGTAAACACAAAGGAGGTAATGATTCAAAGTTTATGTAATTACCAATTCTTCAGGAGTCTGAGCAGCCAGGAAGCGGTATTTAATTGGAAAATCCCATATTAAATGGATTGCATTGCTTGATCATCATTGGACATTTTTAGTTTCAGCATTGTTCATTTTTCATTGACCAAGATGACCTATTTATGTCGGTGTAAGGTTTCCTACATTGCCCACAATGCAGTTCAATTAATTGCTGATAAGAGGCTTTTGTAATCTTTCACTCTTGTTTCCCCCTCTAACTTATGAAAGTGATGCAGCAGCACTTTAATACTTGGGTCTGTCCAGCTCTCTTACCTCCTCATCTGTAAACCCTGATCAAAGAGATTTGTCATCCAAAGCTTTGACTTCCATGCTAAAATAACACTGTGCTCATTATTACATAGGATGTCAACTGGACATCAGAGTCTCTACTGTAACTTACAGTAACTGATTCATATATTGTCCTTCGATTGCACTCTCCAGTACTTTTGTACTGAATTTAAATGATGAGTTAAAAAAGAAAACCTCTTCAACTGCCACCTCCAAACCCCCCTGCACTAACAATGACTCCTTGTGACACCCCAATTTCTCCAAGGAATAAAAAAAAAAAAAAAGAAAAGAAATACCCACCTACCAAGCAAATAGCACCAGAATCTCATCACACATATTCCAGTCTAAAAATTTAATCCTATTTCATCGTGGAGCCTTAATTGTGATCAGAGATCTGCCCTTACCTTTGCTCCATGTGCTTGATGGATGATCTTCATGGTGTCTGTAAACATGGGTTGGGGGATGATTGGTTGTTGGGGTCAGTATTGTGAACATGCTGTATAGCAGGTTGCATTTCTTACATAGATCTTTGCAGAGTTAACTTACCATAGTCAAATCTCTTAAAAGGTGGGGGCAAACCTTCTCTGGTGGAAGCGTCTACATACGAAAGACGGAACTGGATTATACATTCAGGATCAGAAAAGACTTGATGCCACAATGACAATAGCAATTTTTTGTATTTTTGATACATACACAAAACAGCTTACCTTTCTTAACAAAACCAATAAACTCCTCGACCTTCTGATCTAAATTGACACCTCGGAACACAACCGATTTGAAATTGCGATGCTCAAATGAGCGAACCAGGCGCACAGTGAGAACAGTTTCCGATGACATGACTGTCAAAATTAGTTCTCAAGCAAAAAAAAAAAAAACCCTGTTGAGCTAACTAAACTATTAAGCTTAGTTATTGCTATACTGTATCCATTGCCGATTTCAGACTAAACTAGCTGCAACATGCCCTGATGCAAGTCCAGAGCAATCGCATGTTCGCACAATCGATTCACCCAAGCCGCTTTCAAGTCAAGTCAAGTCCAGTTTATTTCAATAGCGTTTTTTACAACAGACATTGTCTCAAAGCAGCTTTACAGAATTTAACAGTTAAAATGAACGGTGTGTATTTATCCCAGATGAGCAGCCATGGCGACTGTAGCAAGGAAAAACTCTCTTAGATGTTATGAGGAAGAAACCTTGAGAGAAACCAGACTCAAAAGGGGAACCCATCCTCATTTGGGTGACATCAAGAGTGGGATTATAGTCTTTGAACAATGCAGAACACTGGAGAGTAAGAACTAACATGAGCACCAGAATGTAAGATTATGAGTAATGTCCTTTCTACAGTCTCTTACAGTCATTTAAGGTTATAAAACTAGGAGCTACTGAGCAACTTATAGTTTAACTTTAGAGATCATCATAGATCCAACACCAGCTTCACCATGCCTTTAAACACTCAAAGAGGTCCAATGTCCAAACTCTACATGAAGTGGAAACCAAATGGCTAGATGGTTTGGCATGTCTCTAGATGGTTTGGGATGTTTGTGAGCTCGGCATCTACTTCTTTAAAGGTCCATAATCTTCATGAGGAGGAATGTGACAGGAGCTGGCGCAACCTCAGGGTGCCTCGGGATGGGTAAAGAGAGAGGAGCATTGGAGAGGAATTAGCTTAGCTGCTGTTCAAAATATTAACAAGCACAAGTTGATAATGTGCATGTGATCAGATGTCCTGGAGCACAAGGTTAAAAAATATGTGATATGTCTTATGTGTAGGCCTCGCCAAAAATCTACTTCTTTAATCTGCACTTAAACTGGGAGAGTGTGTCTGAGCTCTGAACACTGTCAGGAAGACTATTCCAAAGTTTAGGAGCTAAATTTGAGAATGATCTACCACCTTAAGTGGACTTTGCTATTCTAGGGACTACTAGAAGTCCAGAGTTTTGAGATCTCAAGGAGCATGATGATTGTAGCATGTTAAGCATGATTGTAGCATGTTAAAAGCCTGGATAGATACATGGGAGCTAAACCATTTAGTGTTTTGTAAGTAAGTAGTAATAGTTTATATTATTTAGTAGTTTAGGCAAATGCGATTGCCACTGAGCTACCACTCCTTATTACTCAAAGGCTAAGAAAAAAAAAAGGAAAGAAACTTTCACAATGAAAGTCTTACAACCACTGGTGAAGATAACTGCAAAGAGACACTTAATAAACATGTTAAGAATATTTAACATTGGATGCCAGCACTTTGTAGCAATTAATAAGTTCTCCACCACAGGATAGTCTTCGGGATAATTCTTCGCAACATTACAATCTTTGTTTTTATTATATTCAAGGAGAAAAAAGAGGTTGGTGAGAAAAGGTTTATAGCTGCTACAGTGTATGGTATAAGTATAAGATGTTTCACACCCTTAACATTAATAAAAGTATAATGTTATTCAACTGGAATAATTCGCCAAACTTTGCCCCCTAAATCAGACCACATCACTCCATCCAGTCAGTGATTGATTTTTTTTCTGTAACTCTAACAGTAAACAGTAATATTGTGCCATGTTGATGTGTTCATCACTACGGTCACTTGGTGGTCACATAAAATATAACTAGTGGTATACAGTAATCCCACGTTTATCGCGGTGGTTACGTTCCAAAACCGCCCGCGATAAACGAAAAACGGCGATAACACAAAAAATGCTTTTTGTTTATTGTTTAAGCTGTAAATCATACTCCCACACACAGAAAGCATTTGCAAGAAAACGTAATTATATATTTCCATTAATAAATTTCATTATTTCAACATAAAACTCAATAAAAACAATTTTAAACAAGTTTATTTTGTCTATCGTGCTATTAATTAGTATTAATTATCGTGCAAATTAGTTAGCTAGCGATAAATCGGTGGAATACTGTATCAGGTTATTAGTGACCACGTTTCATTTAGTGTTTCACCAACTCAGGCTAACTGAGACCTATACCCTAGTTGGCAGACTTCCGATGTGTGCCTTCACCTCGTTGTCCACGATTGGTTCATTTCAGTCATACATGCTGAAACAGCCAATCGCGTGAAAGGGGCGGAACATATTGTACTCTGAAGCCTGTGAGTTCTATTGTTCAAGGAAGGACTGAGGAGTTCATTGAGGCTGGTGCTGTTCTTGTGCCTGGGGACAGATAATCTACAGAAACCATGACTGAGGTTAGTGCTGTGAGTGGGTTGGTATGATTGCTTATTTTTTATTATTTTCTTTTCGTTCATTTCTCTTTTCGTTTCGAAACGAAGTCTTTTTTTGCACTATAGGAGATCTACAGTCAGCTGACACTATAGGAGCGCTATAAGACAGAAACCGCTACATTTTACCTCTTACTACAAATAATCTGTTACTAGAAACACACCTATGATTCGCCATACAGATGTCTATAGTTCAATCGAACAACAGATCATGAATAGGAAACGTACTAATCACATTATATCGGTAGTAAAAAATAATGTATGCGCCAGCGTGGGTCAGGGCATTGTTCCTACTTTCGGCAATATTGATGTTAGATGAGAGATACGGTGGAAATAATGATGAGATCATATACATAAAAATCATATAGCGACCTGGGGCGTGTCGTTTTGCTTTCATGAAGTAGATAATGTTCTTTAATTTGGAAAATTGACTAAACATGATTTTTGAAATGATAGAGATGATGATGTCTGGTATTGTGGACAGTGCGTGGATCGCGGTGTCACGTGATGTGGACCGGTAGGCCCGAGAGCATGGTTCAGTTTATTGTCACTATGAGTAACGATCGGGTGATTTGACTGCCGAGTCCAATGTTCAGATGTTGTGCAGATTGAGAAAGAGGCAGCTTGGTCAACCTCTGAATGGATAACGGCCAGCCCCTGACTACCCAGGGTTATAGACTGACAACAAAAGATCTTACATTAACGCCTGCTGTACAGCCATCTCAAGTGCACACCGTTATTTTTACTTTGCATACTATTAATATCAGTTATTCTATTTAAAGCACAACTAGTGCTATCCAACAAGTTAAGACATTAGAAGACAGCATTATGAAACAACTTCCAGCCTCGTTCATTACTGACATAAGCATAAAACTGTGCAAAACTAATTATGCTTGTGTAAGAAAGCTTGCATATGGTATTGCGCAATTTAAACATGGTCTTTTGCACAGATCCTCATTCCTGTTAATACATTGGATTTCAGCACTGTTTGGAATTTTTTTTTCGAAGGCATGACTTACAAGACTAGTCATGCATGTACTCACTTCTACAGTCTAACTTGGGCAGCGTGTTCTTTTTTTTTTTTCCCCAGACAGCTGCAGATGGCACACTTATATCCGTTACATGCTCTACAAAGTGCTGGGGGGTGCGTGTATAAAATAATTCGTTTACATGCATAATGAAATATTTCACCTGGTAAATCGGAAATGATAAGCAAAGGTTTGAATAGTTACATTAAATAGTTTGAGCATTAAATTATTTTTAGATGTAATACTGTTTCCATTCATAGAGATCTGTTGCTACTCAATCGATCAGGGGTCTTACACTCAAGCAGTGTACAGTGTTAAACCACATTTTTGAGTTTGATCACAACAGGCGTAGTGGAGATGCAAAGGCACGAGCAGGAAGAAAAATAATTAATTGTAGTATTTATAATTCAATTGACTTTATTTAATGTTTAATTATTTTTCCATTAAAAAAATGATTGCATGTGTTTTTGTTTTTGTTTTTCAATTTCTATAGTAAATCACTGTATATAAGTTGTTTAGAGTGCTGTTTTAATCACAGCTGGGCAGCTTGTGCATTTGCTCTTATTATTTAAAAAGCTGAATAAAGTGTCTTTGTTCAGCAAAATTATTCTAACAAATGACACGAATATTGAAACTAAAAGCGTTCAGCAATTTACAAAGGAACTTACAATGTACAGTAACACCTTCTTAATTATGACTGGATATGTTGCACATTGATATTTTTTTTTTCCATCAATCGACATCAATGCCATCTGCTTGTTTTATCGTAGTCAGGGTAACAGTGGATAAAATATCATATTCTGTGAAAACACCCTGGTTATCATGATCCTGTATTTGGGGAAAATATATTTCAGCCATATCACCACTGGTTTTATTTAAAATTGTTGAAGGTATCGGTTATGTGTGGGATACAGTGCTGTAGGTTATGAACACTAAAATGTTTTACTGTATTCTACTCAGCTATGAGATTATGAAAATATTACCTTTGATAAATCTAAAATGTATAAATAGTATGAAAAATATTAGCCAATATGCACTTTATCTTAAAGGTTTTTTTAAATTTATTGTACACAGGAGGCATTTCAGAAGGCAGCAGAGGAGGTGAAGCATCTGAAGGCAAAACCAGTTGATGCCGAGATGCTGGAGATCTACAGTCTGTTCAAACAGGCCACAGTAGGAGACGTCAACACCGGTATGCCTTTACAATGATTATTCCATGGTTTTCTAATACAGTGTAAAATCTACAGACAGTAAACTGGTTAAACAATATTTGCAGCTATTTCCATGAAACATTGCAGAAGCATGTAATGTATCTGTATTAAGATATTAGAAGTCAGATCTTTTTACCAACCTTTTTTTTTTATTTTTATTTTTTGGAACCTATTGTTCGTTATATTAAATAATATGAACAGTAATCTACATGTACATTTTTAAAGTTCATTATGGCTCTATAGAATCTCAGTAATGTCAATTAAATGTGATTTTTTTCAGCCCGGCCCGGCATGTTGGACTTTGCAGGGAAAGCCAAGTGGGATGCCTGGGATTCAAAGAAAGGTTAGTACCCTTTACCAGCCGTTATATGGTGCAAAAGACCAAGAATGTGTAATAAAATTTTATATATGTACATTCATTAGAATTATACACATATGCATGATATGTAATGCAAAGTGGTAATAGTGCAGCATTTTTATTGTATTTTTTTTTTTTACTAAAAATGTAATCCTTATACAATAATGAGAGCAGGTTTGTCATTATATGCATGTTAGAAAGTACTGAAAAAATCTGTGTTTTTTTTACTGTAATGATGACGAGAGCAGACAATTAGATATAAAGCTTTTGGTACAGATGCACATGTATGTTCTGTCACATTATTATAAACATTGGTTAGCTCCTAAACACTCAGGTAGTTTGATTATTCATACTTTTCTGAAGTTTAACAGGTGCTAGAACACTGATAAGGAGCAGACATTCAATACAACTGGCATTCATTAAAGATATTGTTTCAGATCATAATTTCACTGTATTAGATTTCTCAAACACAACCATGTGTTCCATCATTAGAAATGAGGCTTGATTGCATTACCGAGTAATAAATGGGTATTGTTCTGCATTGCATTGAATTTGACCCCTCTCACTATGATTTTTTTTTCTAGGTATGAGTAAGGAGGATGCAATGAAGGCTTATATCAGCAAAGTGGAAGAGCTGAAAGGAAAATATGGAATTTAAAGTGTAACTGTTATTTCGCCACCGTTACCTACTGGCAAGTCTGTCAAAACTGATGGCCCTGTGTAACAGCCTTAATCATTTTGGTGCGTCTTTTGTTTGTGCACGGTGCATTTCCTACACGTGAAGACCTTTTGTTAGAACAAACAAATATAGCACAAAGCCCTGTCTGGATTACACATGCATTTTAATGGCAGCTGTGTGAAGAAATTCACTTCAGACTTTTTAACCTGTTTCTATGCCATAAAGTATGTTAATTTTCAGAACATTTGTCTGTAGTTTTTATTTATGTGTATGGTGAGCACTTTTTTTCACTTTACCTGCCAGCATCAGTCAGTCAACACAGATCTACGTAAGGAAACAAAACATGCTGTTCTTTTGACCACTTAAAGAAAAAAAAGAAGGGAAAAGAGAGATATAGCAAAAATAATAGAGGTAAACAGAGAGAAAGTTATTAGATATGTAATATTTTACAAGGGTGTACTGATCCAATTGCTGTCTGTATTACATCTAGGCAGAGGGACCAAACTGGGAAGGATGTGCTGCAAGTTAGAGCAATAATAGATACAGATGGAAATGAGTTGAATAGTGAGGAGAGTGTTTTGAGAAGATGGAGGGAGTATTTTGAGCAGCTGATGAGTGAGGAAAATGTAAGAGAGAAGGTTGGATGATGTGGAGATAGTGAAAAAGGAAGTGGATAGGATGAGTAAGCAGGAAGTGAGAGCAGCGATTAGAAGATAAAGAGTTGAAAGCCAGTTGAACCAGATGACATACCAGTAGAAGCATGATGTTTAGGAGAGATGGAGTTTTTTTTACAAGATTCTTCAACAAAATTTTTAGAAGGTGAGAGGGTGTCTGGAAAATGGAGAAGGAGTGTGCTGCTACAGGTTTTTAAGAATAAGGGAGCTGTGCAGTAACTACAGGGAAATAAAATTAATCGTTCACAGCAGGAAGTTATGGGAAACAGTAGTGGAAGCCAGGCTGAGGGAAGACCATCTGTTAGCAACATGGAAGAGCACTACGGACACAATATTTGTGCAGTGGAGTGGTGCGGTTGCAGAGAGAAGAGATTTAAGACATTTAATACTTCACTCCAGCTAAACTCATACTGGCCAGCCTGTGAATGGTATGTAATATATACATGTCCTGTCCTATCCTGTCCCTGGGCACAAGTTGTAGCTTGATGACCGGGCTCTGCTGGAAAAATTTGAAACCATTACAGACATTTCAATGGATTCTGCAGGAATATCACACATTAAAACTTCAATCCAGCTAACACATCACCTGAACACAGGATCTGGTAGAATACTGATCATCTCCACATGCAAGTTGTAGCTGGCAAATGCTAAAAATAGATTTTACTGCAAATATCATGAGAAAACATCAGCTTTTAACAATCAACACCATTACCAACTAATTGTTAAAACCAAAGAAACTACTGTTGAATCCTTTTGAATCTGGAATCTGGATGCTTTATGATGTCCTACTGTTACCCTATCCCTATTTCATTATATACCTAGATGTGAGCTAGGATTTCAAAGGTTTTTAATAGTCTTTAATGGTATCCACTAAATCAAACATGCCATGAGTAGAAGGCAACAAATTACCAGGGGAGGCCCACACAGAGATCATTACAGGTACTAGTTTGAAGTCAGTTGGATTCAGCCTTTGGCAACGTTTATTGTTTTTTTTCTTTCCCTGCTGCTGAGAAGAGACGTGAGCAGAAGTGTAAAGTCAGTGCCACACAGCTGACTGTGTTGTTCTTCACATCGGTTAATGTTAGACAGAATTTACAGGGAGATTGTTGTACTTTCGACTGGAAGCCCAGGTGGTGTGTGACACCTTCAGTACTGTGCAAAGTTTGATCACAATGACGGCTATAAAAATTACGGTAAGATTTCATTTCACCTTTTCTCGGTTTTGTTCGTTTGGGCTAAAAAGCGGATTTATGAAGACTGAATATCATGAGCCTGCTGTAAGTCTTGACAGGATTAGAGACCCCGATTGATAATACCTTGTTTACTGTTCATGAACAACTAATATGAAGTTTCGGATGAATGAATCAGATGGACAGAAGAAGTCATACAGTCAAATGAGTCAAATGATGAGGTGTAATTTGAATGATTCGACTCAGGACTCTACACTTTCACCACCAGTGAGCTACAAGATCTTCTGCTTCTCAATAATCCGAGACTGAATACAAATCGGTACCGCGGTCCTCTTTTGTTTCCACTGAGATTTTTGGAACTATGACATTTTGGAACGAGTTGCTTCCGTGAATTTAACCTGCAAACATGGCTAATTTTCAAGATGTGTGGGGGAAAAAACAAGTAAATCAAACTATATAGTAAAAAGTACATCATGAAGAATGAATGAATGAAGAGAAGTTTAAATGCAATGTAAGTAACCAGGCGACAAAGTTCTCTTCCGCTACATGACATAAGCGACCCAGTATTTGTTCAGTTCGCAAAATACACTCGGGTCAGTTCGGGTTATATTCGGACCCGCTGGAGACTTTCCCATCGACACGCTTCCGTTTGCTGGATTCGGGTCGGATGTCTGAGTACTTTCTGGCCGAATCCCACCCGAATACAGCAGCCGAGAATCCCCACACTTCCGGAATCGACCCGTGAGTACCTGCACAGATGTTGTCCACCTCTGTTAATATTTCTTTAATAATCTTTACAACACCATATATAATATAATATAATATAATATAATATAATATAATATAATATAATATAATATAATATAATATAATATACAGTATATTTGACAGCCAATACTCTGTAGGCTACTAAGTCATAGGTCAGATAAGTCATGCCTTATATGTAATATATGCATTATACAAAATATAATAGATATTTAATAAAATGCAAAAATAGCATAAACAACATTTAAAAAAAATATTAATTCACATAATTGATGTTTCACAATATTTATTTATAGCTATTAAAAAACATCGTAAACACCTATTTTTTAAATAAACCTGAATATAAAAAAATAACTAAGAATATTTATAATATTGCACAACTAAGCTATAAACATTTCTTCAAGCTATAAACAAGCAACAAAGTTTTTACATAAATTTGAATATGAAAAAATATTATATATTATAATAATATATAATATATAATAATATAATAATAATATAATAATAATATAATATGTAAAATATTATATTATGTATTTATTTTTCACCTCCTTATTAGAGGTGCTCTTGGTATTGGCATTTGTACTATTGCTACACACAAATTGTGTACATTTTCTTCACAAAATAGTGCATAGGATAAGTAGGTGAAATGGGACATAGCTCATCTTTTCTTAAAAAATACAATAAAAAAGTTATTGTATATAACTAATAAATATATATATATATATATATATATATATATATATATATATATATATATATATATATATATATATATATATATATATATATAAAACAATAAATTATATATATATAACTGTAAAACAATAAATTATATATATATATATATATATATATATATATATATATATATATATATATATATATATATATATATATATATATATATATATATATATAATTATTGTTTTACAGTTCACTTTGCTATATTAAAACCAGCCCTCTAAAAAGACAAGTAAACAAGAGGTTTTTTTTGGTTGGAAACCCCAAAAGAATCTCCATTATTATCAGTACACCTCATTCTGCACTTCATCTTTTTGACCACCAGATGGCATCAGCTTCTTCTTTTTCTTCTTCTTCTTTCGGCTTCTCCTATTAGGGGTCGCCACAGCGGATCATCTTACTCCATACCTCCCTGTCCTCTACATATGCCTCCTTTAAACCAACTACCTGCATGTCTTCCCTCACCACATCCATAAACCTCCTCCTTGGCCTTCCTCTTTTTCTACTTCCTGGTTGCTTCATCCTCAGCATTCTCCTACAGATAAACCCCATGTCCCTCCTCTTCACCTGTCCATCTCAATCGCGCCCCCCTAACCTGTCTCCAAAACGTCCTACATGTGCTCTCCCTTTAATAAACTAATTTCTCATCCTGTCCAACCTCAACATCTTCAGCTCTGCTACCCCCAGCTCCACCTCCTTGCAGATACACTTCTATCACAAATCACTCCTGTCACTCTTCTCCACCCACTTCACCCTGCCTGCACTCTTTTCTTCACTTCTCTAACACACTCTCCATTTTCACAATATCACACAATATCTTGAACTCCTCCACCTTCACAATATCATCCACAAACATCATAGTCCACGGAGACTCCTGTCTGACCTCGTCCGTCACTTATGACTTATGACTCGTGACTCATGTTTAAATATATTTATTTCATGAACATGTACTAAAATTATTCCCAATAGTCTATTTTCTTTCTTTCATAGCCTGTCTTTTGGTTGTGTTTCTATATTTTAGCCATCACGTGTTTCAAGGGTCAAATAAATTTGCCTTGAGACCTTCAGATTCGTCAGTGTGGGCACCTGGAGCTTAAAATACATCACAATGAAACTGTTGCTTTAACTAATCAGATTTTGAGTTTGCGATACCGGGGCTATCTAGCAGGCAGTAAATCTTTGATTGGATGTTCAGAGAGTGCACTGGTTAGAGCTGGCAAAAAACACAAGCTAAAATATTTATCTGTGTAGTTGTAGCTGTTTTTTCATTCCACAATGACTGACAGAGGAGAAGACATTGATTTGATCGCAAAAAAGCTGGACATTTTGAGGAAAAGGTTAGCCAAAACAGTTCAAAACAGTCTCTAACCAAAACCATTTCTACTTCTGCAATTCTTTCCTGCAAACTTTGCACAAAAACACACAAATGGACTTAATATCAAATCCCACAGGGAAACCGCATTTCTTGCTTTAGTTATGGCATAGATTCTCGCTGCATGAGATACCTGTCTGTGATGCAGGGCGCTGTTATACTTAGTTTCTGTATAATATTGATGGTTTACATATCTGTGGTGTCATACTGATGGCACTAAGCTGTGGGTTGATTCAGATAGGATGCCACTGAAGGCCTAGGTGTGTTAGGAACACAAGTGACTGCATTTTTTTTAACACATGTAAATGTCCTTTTACCAATTTATTAGTTACACTTAACAATTACCTGCAGTTTTTGCCTGCAGCCACCAGTGGACGTATATATTTTTTGAGTAGTACAATGAAATTGACATGGTATTGGCATCTAGTCACCCCTGAGCATGGAATCTTAAAAATGTTTTAACAATTTCATACTATTTTGCTTCCCGTGGGCTCACCACCTGCAGGAGGGACTGTAAGGGACGGTGCTGTGAGGATTGGGCAGCAGTCGAAGGCGGGGGCCTGCTTAGACTGCTGCCCCCGCGACCCGAATTACGGATAAGCGGGAGAAAATGAATGAATGCTATTGAAATACTATTTTGTAAACCATTAAACCTCTATCTGTCTATCTCTATCTCTATGTTTTTCCCTAATTATATCACCCACAGGCTATGGCTCCTGCTGCCCAGAAGAAGTCTCATCCTTTTTTCCTGGAAGTGTTATGCCGCACTCTCATCATCCTGTGTACGACGCTCTCCATTGTTCTGTCTTCCATCGCAGTGTGTGATGGACACTGGCTGTTGAGTGAGCGGCACACATTTGGCCTCTGGTTCTTTTGTGATGTTGACACAGAGAACTCTGGTGCACCCCCAAACTGCAGCAGGCATGTTGGAGAGGAAGCAGGACAGCTCTTAGAGAATGGGCTTGGGTTGTGTCGCTGTGTTGTCTGTCTAGCTGTGGTGAGCGCCATCTTTGGCCTGGAGCTGCTGGTATTGTCACAGGTGAGCGAGGGACGGGCATCTACGCAGCGTTGGTGTCTAGGTGCATGGCTTTTGCTGCTGGCTGCAGGATTAGCTGCTGCAGGGGCCGTGACCTTCGTGTTCCTTGTTTGGGACTTTGCTACACCTTTGGGGCTCACGCTCACTTTCTGGTGCCAGTTCACTGCAACATTCCTCTTCTTCCTCAATGGCATGGCAGCACGGCACATCCAGAGCATGGAGTATTTTCCACACTCCACTAATGATGTATGGAAACCATAGACATTTGCTAATTTTTGCTTACCACTGCTGAGTTATGTACAACATTCACATAAAAAGTTTGAATCTGTTTATTATAAAAGCTGCATTTGTTGATCTAAATAGTTTATCTGTGTAATTAGGCAGAATCTAAAAGTTAACTAAATACATCTGATTCTTTTTTGAAAACTTCTTAATAAAAAAGTTCCACAATTTCACTCTATCGTATATATTTGACGTACCATATCATATATGTTTCACACATTCCACAATGTTTAGACTTTAATAATGTTCAAAATCAATTGTACTAAGCAGCAGCAACAAAAATACAGATCTACAATAGCAACAGAAGCAGCATTATCATTAATATCCCCTTCAGTGCTTTATAATCAGTTCTTTTTCAAATGTTAGTACATCATACCATTTATATAGACACAACGAGCTCTGTAAATGGTATTGAAACTAGAGAATGGGGGCTTTTTTCCCCAAGACAAGTGCTTTGAGAAGGATCTTTTTTGTAAACAAGCCTTTGGCTAGGAATATATAAGTAAAAGCTATGATAAACAATGACAGTGGGACATACTGCAAGATTGTCCAAGATAATTTAAACAATATACAGTTTGGAGAGTTCAGGTTAGTTAAGACAGTTTTTAAAAACTTTTTGCAAAAACAGTTTGCAAAAACACTGATAATTTAAAACCACATAATATAAGCTTTATATATGAAAAATGAATAATCTACCATTTATTTAGAGTATGCTGTTTTAGCTTTAAAGCCACTTCATGGTGTCATATTGTCAGGAATCCCCCTGCCACGCCCCCTTCGGAGGCTGTCATACCCCGGGATTCCCCGACGCACCTCGCTCTTGCTCTCGGGCGTGCCCCGCCCGCACGAGGCTCGTTGCAATCGGGCTCATCCCGATCACCTGGGACTAATTTCATGCACCCATCACACCACCTTTAAAAGCCTCACACTCACATACGCTTGCTGTCCGTTATTGTATGTTCGTGCGTGCAGGTTCACGTGTGTCTGTGCAGGTTCACGTGTGTCTGTGCAGGTTCACGTGTGTCTGTGCAGGTTCACGTGTGTCTGTGCAGGTTCACGTGTGTCTGTGCAGGTTCACGTGTGTCTGTGCAGGTTCACGTGTGTCTGTGCAGGTTCACGTGTGTCTGTGCAGGTTCACGTGTGTCTGTGCAGGTTCACGTGTGTCTGTGCAGGTTCACGTGTGTCTGTGCAGGTTCACGTGTGTCTGTGCAGGTTCACGTGTGTCTGTGCAGGTTCACGGTGATGCTTCTCTCCGCGTATGCTTCTCCCGCTACGCTCCGTCTCTTCCCGGACTCCGCGCTCTCTCCACGGTAGCGTGCATCATCCCCAGTGCACCTCGGACTACCGACGCTTCCCCGTCGCTGCCTCCGCGCCGCGCTTCCTTCCTCCTGCACCGTGGATATTATTTACGGACTGCCGTTTGCCGGTTTATCCCGCACTGCGGGTGCTTTATGTTGGCTCTGCCTTTTTTGGTTTAATAAAACGCGATTTGCTTTCACTTTGGCTTCCGCCTTCGTTCACGCCTGACACATATAAATACAGCATAAAACATTTCCCTTATATTGCAGTGTTTTTAGCAGAAATGCTTGGATTCCTCACTCAACTATTATTCTATTAACAGATTATATTAACTGATTAATGGGACAGAAACCTGGCAAGTGAAACTGCACTCAAACTACACTGAGACTGTTCATTCTTATAGTTTGATTTATTTGGTCATGTTTGTAATTAGCAAGAGTTAATGTTTTTTTGGCTTTACAGAAAATCGTGTGTATAATATTTTACCAGCTGTGTTATGGTCTGCTTTAGGATATGTTATTAACTCTGGCTAGCAGTGAGATCTGAGTGAGGGGTAGGCCACTTTGGCTAAGGGAACCGTTGTGCGGTCTGATGTCACCATGTATGCGCTGCTTTAGACGCCACCGTCTCCAGCGCCGCGTAATCTCGTGCTGAACCTACCAAAGGTCAAAAGTTAGAAAGTATTGAATAGGTGTATTATAATAAAAATGAAATAAGAAATCAAAGATGAAAAGGAGCTAAATGTGTAACATTTATAAGTACTATAGTTAGTGCTGTTTGTTGAATAATGAATTGTGCTGACTACAGAAAAAAATATATTTGAAGATATATATCTTCAGGTTCTCTTCAGGTTATCCACTTAATTCTTATTAATCACCTGCTCTATTGGTCTTATTTTAACCTCCAGATAGAAATATGTAATGACTGAGTAAACATAGGTCAGAGACACTTACCTCTCCATTAAGAAAGCAGTATAGAAGTGCTACTATGAAGCCCTGCACAATAGAAGAGATACACAAACAGTCAATTCTCTCAGTGCATGAGCCAAGGTTTTTTAAACTAGTTTATGGTTAATGCCTGGTGTGAAAACATCTGCACATTGGTATGAAAAAAGAAAAAAAAATCTGTAGAGCTGTTATGAATAAAATACAACAGGACATGCTTATATAGTTAAATAAACAGTGATAGGTTATGATTGGTGTTACCCAATCAGATTGGAGTATTCAAAAGCAAATTGCATGAATGTATACTAGGTGGATGTGTTAGCAAGACAATGTTGATTTCTCATATTTAGTTTTCCAGCACAAGAAGGCCCTTGCAAACAGTGTCAGCTTCAAGGCAAATCACAGGTTGATATGAATATGGTCATTCTAATACGCTATTGTTTCTATTGCTATACATGGTAGATGACCCACATGATCTAAGAGTAATAAATAGATTAAAATAAAAGAAAAATTTTTTAAAGAAAAATGAGTAGTTTTTGATATGGTGACGTTAACACTTGCAGTTTAAAGGAAGGAAAAAAAAGAAAAAAGGAAAAAAAAACCCATTTCAGACACTTGACCTTGCCATAACCTTGTGCCTTTTTGGAATGATTTCCATCTGCTGTTTATAGTGACATTTCCAAAGACAGTAAATCTAATAAACATTCAAACACTCATTGTTATAGTCCTAAAAATGAATCTTCCAGAGACACAGTCTAAAACCAAATATGCTGTGGTATTGGACACTTTGGGACCATGATGTAATTGCAAAATAACTTGTAGGCTGTGGTATAACTTAATGCCATGCCTTATTACAGCCCACCCAGTCATGTTTTATATTTTAGTTAGCAACTGTATAAGCCGTCACCTGTGTGGAGGCCAGGGCAAGCTCGATGGCGTTCCAGATCTGGAAGGTAAGGATGTCAACTCCATCAGGGAAAAAAGTGAAGAGGGCGTACTGCACACCAAACAGTGACACTAGCAGCAGTGTGGACTTGGCCAGCTTCCTTCATGCAATACAGCAGATGAACAGCATCAAAAAAGTATGTAAAACTAAAATACGGAATTGTTCCATCTGTTCTGTGTCTCTTTCCTCTTTCCTGTTTGCCTGGAACATTGCATTTTTATATTGCTCTCTGTGCTGGCTGTTTAACTTACTTGTGCTGTTTAAACTCATTTCCAATCATGTCCGGAGCTCTCATCTTGCTTACAATTGTCTGTATGATTCTCAGGAAAAACAGAAGGTTCACCTGAGTGATGTCGAATAAAAACAAACACAGCGAACAAACTTTAGGCAATTCAGGAAATAAATAAACATGCTATTTATATGGTAATGTAACAATTACAACAAAAATAAGCTATCAATATTCATGTCATTTAGATCTTGTATATATTTTTGATGAGAGTAGATGAAATGTGACAGGTGAAAGATTTCCAATTATAAAGATGACAGATACAAGTTCTTCCGACTGTGTGAAAGCGTGTCTATATTTTGCTTACAGTAATGGACAGGATTACAGGAACTCTCAGAATCCACCAGATCCAGCCTCTGCTTCTTGTCTCCCAACACCTGAAAATGCACACACACACACACACACACACACACACACACACACACACACACACACACACACACACACACACACACACACATACACAGAAAAATATCCCCAAGATTACTCCATTTAATGAAGTGCAAGTGAAGGGGGTTTCGTTTTCCAGCACATGCATCAGTTGCCAGTAATATCAATCAGTTCTGCAAAATAAAACATTTTACTGTCACATCTTGCAGCATGCAGGTTATGTATTAAGGGGTGTAATTTTCCCATATTTTCACAATTTTCTTATGACGTCATATGTATATCAGTCAAAATATGGAGCCCAGTTTCACAGCATTTCATGATATAGTCACAAAATGTAATCTATTGATTCATGTTCATTGACACAAATTTCCTTTTTTTCATGTCACTAATCATGACTTTCCACGCAATGTATTTCAATAAGAAGTATTTTTGGTGTTCCGCCATTTTTTTTTCCACACGTTCTTTTCTCATTTGTTATTGATATTTTAATCTTCAAGCACTATAATTTAAAATCTAATCAGGAGATTGTATCCTTATTTTTATTGCATTATATTCTGTAAGATATTCGCTGTTATAAACCATCGTCTGTGGTTTGTTCCAGTCAAAATAAGTCAATATATTCTCCATGTTAATTAAGGAGACTGCGTCAAACAGTATAACTCTAATCCTAACCCTAATGCTATATTTTCTGCCTTATTCTCTGATAAAAATAAAGATTACATTTCGCATTTCTGTCAGCTTTACATATGATCCTTAGCCTCCACTGCTATGGTGCCGGAGCCAAATGGAGCCAGTCATGCTGAGTGACATAAAAGAAAAAGGGAAATTCGTATCCATTAACACGAATCAATAGATTACATCTTGTAACTATATAACGAAATGGTGTGTGACTGTGTTGAAATATGTCTTGGGTTTCAGGTTTACTTAAAGGCTGTGATATGAATAAAACACTGTAACATGCTGTTATTGGTAATAACTGACTTCAATCCAAACAGTGACCTTGATTCGCTTAATGGTAGGCAGGAATATTTCTTTTTTGCAGAAATCTAATAATAATAAATCTGGCAATAAGCGAAAATTCAGAATGATACAAATCAGTATATGTTGTATTAAATGACGTGTAATGTAGTGAACATGACACTATATGTGTGTATGTACATGTATTGTGTATGCCAGTCCAAATTATCAGACAAATGAGGGCATTGCAACTATTTGGAAACTTAAACTTCAACCACTGGAGGTTTCTGTCAACGCTTCACATGATTGTGGCAATATGTTGTATTGATGGTTTGTGTGAACACACCCTTCATCCTCCTGCAGATATTTGGCGATACTCCACATAATGACGATGAACATAGGCGTGCCTGAGTGAAAATGAACACAGCCAAAGTTTATCTCAGCAGTACAAGATTGCACATTTATAATTCACATTTACATTATATTTATAGCATCACACCCCTATTCAGAGCGTCTTGCAATTATGATAAGTTATATATATATATATATATATATATATATATATATATATATATATATATATATATATATATATATATAAGTGAGAAGTCCAACAGTAGCAGCTTGGTGATGCTGGGATTAAAAAATAAATAAAAACATAATTCCGATCAGAAATCCAGCACCTTAACCACTGATCTATCACATGCCAGTCTAATTCATTATTATAACATTAAATAATAGTGAATTGTTGCTAAAAGAACAAAACACCATGTACATATTTATGTGTGTGCTTAAGAGATCTTAATGTTTGCTAGCGTATTTGAGAGAAATGTGTGAAAAGAGATTCTGGAATCCACAGGGCAATTATTGGCAGCCTTCTTGAAAAGGAGCAAAATTAAAAAAATTTTTAAATAAAAAATAGTTTTTCTTTAAATTGAACCTAAAATATTTCTATACGGTGATGTTTTTTTTAATTACGTGATTCAATGTTATTGCACTTCTAAAATTGATATTTTTAAATACATTTAATTAATTACAGAAGAAAGTTTTGTATAACAATCATCTGTCTCTTGTTTAGTTTACTGCATGTTTATCAATGCCAGTAAGATTTTACTTGCTTAATAACTTCATTTCTGGTCAACAAGATTTTCTGTAGTCAGAAAGCAATTGGTGGTGCAGTGAGTAGCATTAATCTGACTGCTCCAGGGTCTGTGGTTTGTTTCTTAGGTTATTGTCTGGGTGGAGTTTTGCATGTTCATATCCATGTTGAATCAAAAACCTCTGGGTCATTAGTTGGATGAGCTACAGAAGTCATTTATTGTGACATACCCCAACCAAAGCTGATGTACCACTGCAGGCGTTTTCTTGGGGAATGTAAAGAAAGGTGGATGAGGCTATGCAGGTAATGGCCCTCTACCAGCAACCAGCTATAGTTGGCCAGTATGCCAAAATTTGAAAAAATCAGTGCAACCTTACAGCCAACCTGAAAGAAAGTACAAATTCATAATTTACAGTCAGTAAATAACACATTTATCAATGTTAACTGATAATGTAAATTATATATTGTTATAACTATAATGTGTATTCCAGTGGCGGGCCGTGCATTTGGTACCTGGGCCTTCAGTGTGGACTTACTCGACTTAATAACACCACTATCACATCGCAATTATAGAAACCATCAAACCATCAACCATCAAATGCGTGGCATTACAGAGAGAGAGAGAGAGAGAGAGTGAGAGAGAGAGAGAGAGAGAGAGAGAGAGAGAGAGAGAGAGAGAGAGAGAGAGAGAGAGAGAGAGAGTAAAAACCATTTTACATTTTACATTTTACTTTATTATTCTCTATGGTAAAAGAGCCAGCAGTACTGACTTTGAAGGTCCTGGGCAGATTAGATTGACATGGCAGCACATAGAGGCTAAAATCTGATTGGACAAAAAAATCTAACATCCACATACACATACTGGAGGCATTGCAGCCAAAAGAAACACTACAAAATAAAGAGAATAAACTGTTGGGAATAAATTAATACAATTTTATGGAACAAATATTAGAATTTAGGTTGTAAATGTAGGTCAGTGCTTCTGATAGTGTTTAGGCCAGCAGAGAAGGCTTTGCTGGCCCTGAACGCCCGCCACTGGTGTATTCCTAATTTATGTGGGCATATTTAATGCAAAAAAGTGCTGTGTGTACCGGGTGAGATTCACAGTGGTAATAATCCTGTGATTTGTGTAGCGCCGCATCTCTGATGAAAATGAAAACAGCTCGCAAAATGAAGGACAGAAAGAGCTGCATGTGGATGAAATTCCTTGTGCAGTGGAGTTTTCTGAGAAAAGGAAACATTCCGTAATGTATTTCTGTTAATGACAGATTTATTAGGCTTATATTAAATGTACTTTACACACACTTACAAGGCTGTACCTGAACACACACAGCAGCATTATAGCAATGGTGAGGGAGATCACAGAGATGCTGTACCCCAATGAGTACATGATCTTTACCCATATGAAGTACTCATGTGACACCAGCATCTACACACACACACACACACACACACACACACGTGCACACACACACACACATACACATACACATACACTAGACTAAACAAGTCATAAAAATCACAAGTTTTTATGTTGATTTTATGGATTAAGGCAGAATAGTATTTTATATATTGTATATTTCATTATTTTTTTCAAGCTGATATCAGTCTACTACATCTGCAGCAAAGAATGAAAACTATGCATGATTTTTTTTCTCTATTTATTTAGGAATTCTAGCTCCTTATGTTATTAAGCAAACAGCAATTCAGAAATACAGTAATCCCCCACTTTACTGTGGTTCGAATCTCATGCCCTGGTTTATCGCGGAATTGCATGTCTCTTGCGGATAGCACGATAGACCAAAAAACTTATAGGGAATTGTTTTTATGGAGTTTTATGTTGAAATAATTAAATGTTGTAATAAAAATATAATTATTGATTATAAAATGTTTATACAGTACAGTACTGTATACATAAAATAGCATTTTTTGGGTTCGTTTATCGTGGTTTTTCGTTTATCGCGGGTGGTTTTGGAACATAACCACCACGATAAACAGGGGATTACTGTATATTTAACACCTTCACCATGCAATGTCTAGTGCATTATCACTAGCATGTTACAATTTATCAAGAAAATTCATTGTTAGCCAATGAAGGCGGGCCAGAACTATTGTAGAATTTTAACAACATTAAAACTTTTATGACTTATGAATATTCCTGGCTAAAATTCTTAAAAGAAGGTATTTCCCAGAATTTCAACCTCAGCACAGACAGTTAGTTGATTAAAAATGGGAAACATCTGCTACAAGATTTTATGTATCTTTTTTTGAAAGCCTATTGGAACCATGACACCAGCTAGTGTTTTGGAATAATAAATCACTCAAACTACCCAGACGTGTCTGCAAAAAAACCACAGACACCACAATTGAAGTAAAGTGCTCCTTACGCTTACTCATTCCTGACAGGCTCCAGACAAGCCAGGCCTCCATGACTAATGCAAGCAAACAAGGAATGCCATAGTCTAAACATGATGACAAATACATGGATAATTCCCTATACATGAAGTAAGGTCAAGTATTTTTAACAATATATTTACAGCAATGAACTGAATAAATTCATTTGGTCAAAACTCATTTTTAATTGAAATCCAATAGCTTTGAATTTGACTGCATTTATTTTGAGTGATTTAGATTTTCCAAAGCCCCCCTCTCTCTCTCTCTCTCTCTCTCTCTCTCTCTCTCTCTCTCTCTCTCTCTCTTTCTCACACTCTCGCTTTCTCCCATTGTTGAGCTTAACCTGCTACTAAAATACTATACTGTCCCATTCTGCTCTTCAGAACTGCTGGATTCACCCTGATGCCCTATTTCAGTGCTGCTGAGGCTGATTGGTGCTGCTGATTAGGGATACATTTATGATATTTAAATGTGTATTCATAAACCTGTTTATTCCTGTTAAGCTGCTTTGTGCATTGTTAAAAGGATTAAAAAGGACAGGATATTGTGTCTGCTGAAGATAACTATATAGAGAAAATATTGATGAAAATGAACAGA
Organism: Silurus aristotelis; assembly: GCF_946808225.1. Lineage (NCBI taxonomy): Eukaryota > Metazoa > Chordata > Actinopteri > Siluriformes > Siluridae > Silurus > Silurus aristotelis. The sequence continues at coordinate 22,554,885 of NC_139576.1, read as the reverse complement.
TTTTAACCCTATACGTGAGTTTCAACTAACAAGAAGAGTGTTTTCAAGACAAATCAATTTGTTGAAATTCTTGTCTCTAGTAATCAAAGCTAGTACACCACACATGAAGATTAGGTTGAAAATGCTGCCATATTACTTTAAACCAGTATTATGTCTGAGGTTGTGGTAATCATACCATTTCTGAGGAAGGGTGCACTATGCCATTCTCAGATCCGCAGGCCAGCATATACGGTGGGAATGGATCAGACCAGCCATTCTCTGTACAATTTCTCCTTATACTTCCTGTTCATATGGATGAATGCATACATCATCTATAATAACATATCTGTGCTGAATTATTTAATTACTAAAAAGCACTAAGAAACTAACCTTTGACCCTTAGGAAGGTGGGGCATTTTTGAGAAATCACATCTCCAATCTTTGCATGAGGCCAGCAGTTCACATCATCCCATAATGCACTGCAGCCTGCAGGGGTTATATAATAGAAGATGATTGCATTAGCATTAATTGTCTTTGAACATTATGAGCACTGAATGTTTACCATTTGGCAGACATGCTTTGCTTTTAAAGTTCATAGGTTAATAATAAAAAAAAACATTGTTTTTGTTCAGAATGATGAGAAATAAACAAAATGTTTTTTGCCAATAATGCTTAACAGGAAATTAATATCTCAACATCAGCCAAAAATATCTTACAAGTGAGTCTCCAAAACTCCTCTGAAACTTTTTCATTCACTTTAATATTTAGCCCTAAACATGTGCATCATATACAATAATGTGATAACCGATAATGCAATCTAAATAGTCTCCTCATGTGTAGTAGCTGTAATTGGGTAAGCCAGCCAGGAGATACAATCAGTCAGAAGGAATCAGGAACTGCACACATACACAACAACACACAGTATCAATCAACCCAGAGGAGTCATTCACATGCTGATGAATGTTTTCCTTTTAAGACAGCAGACATTAAGGATTCAACCATTCTCTCTACTGCTGTAACATCTTGGTTCTCTGATGTATAGCAGGAATACACAGGCAGCTTGTTATTGTAAGTGTGTTTCACACAGGTTGAAACAAATGTGGATCTCTCTGTCTTGGATGATATATGTGATAATTGAGAGAGGGGGAGACAGAGAGAGAGAGAGAGAGAGAGAGAGAGAGAGAGAGAGAGAGAGAGAGAGAGAGAGAGAGAGAGAGAGAGAGAGAGAGAGAGAGAGAGAGAGAGAGAGAGAGAGAGAGAGAGAGAGAGAGAGAGAGACCTGTTTTGCATTTTAGTGTTATTTTAATGTCAATGCACTGACAGATCAGTATTTATAGTGTGTGTACAAGCCTGGTTGCTGACAGCCCTAGTAACAATTATGCAGGTCTAAATATGAAATTCATGCAGAATTTACAGGATATTTAATTTTTTATTAATGCATTTCAACAACAATAAATGCAGCAACAGAAATGTAATATCCTGTAAATGTCTAAGGAAATACTGACTCAGTGACAATGTTCAGGTTGGGCATGGGAACCGGTTAAGGTGAATGAGGGTACATGTTTAATATGATAACAATGCATTATGGTGTTTATTTAGCATATTTAGTAACCGTATATGTGTACTGTACATATTTAAAATATAACTAATCCATACAAGTATAAAAATGTGTTAAGTGCATGAATTTGGATGGCATTATATATAAAACCCTTGTAGTGTGATCTCCTCTGAACCAAACATTGTAAAAACCTATTTAGGAATGACACATATGTATAAGTGTATATGAAATACCTGTGGAGTTAGTGTGTGTAATGTTTTCTTGGTGGATGATGTTGTTGCACTTCTCCTCCTCCTGCAGCCACATGTACTCTGGATCACACTCTAAAGGGATGGATTTTACCTGCACACACAAAAACAATCATTTATATTCGACTGCTAGGTAGTCATTCAATAATAATTTTTTAAATAATCCAATTTCTGACTCTAAGGATCGAGTTTTAAATGTTTACGTGCGTGCGTTTTTTTTTTTAGCTTAATACATGTTAGATATTTTAGATGCTACCACATTACATATAAAGATGGGCAAATATTGGTTTTGCAAAATCAAGCGCAAACTTTGTATATCAATAACCATGAGGGGAAAATATCATATTCAAATTATTAGACAAAAAAAAAAAAAAAACGTCAAAAGTAAAATAAAATTAAATTAAAAGATTGAATATTCATTAGATTATTAAAGTAGAAATTGTTCAACAAAAGTGAATATTTCATATTAGCAAAATTCAAACAAGATGTTTGAGGCGAGCTAGATTTATATAAATGTTTCTTCATGTGCAAGTTACGATGTGGTGACGCAATTAAAATTTTATTTTATTTTCCTGGTTATATTATATGCAATAAATGTGGGCTTGCACATACAATGTAACTGTTTGTTTCAGAGGTTTTGGGTAGTGTTTTTGGATTATGTATTCGTTGTTGTATGTTATTTTTTATTGAATTATAATAAACATGTACAATAACCTCTGGCCAAGCTGCGAATAAGAAGCCACAAAGAAAACGTGTTGTTTTAAGGTATTCGATACTAAAAGCAATGTCTTAATAAATACTGCTCAAAACAGTTGCTTAAAAAGGTGACAAAAAATTAATAAGTTGTATAATTTAATACAGACAACTTATTACCCATCTGATTACTTGTGGACGTCATTGCAATATTTGCCAGTAAATACGCATTTTTACTCAGTAAACTGCAGAAAAATAATTTCATAATATGATAAAGAACTCACAGGTGTACAGAAGGTGAGGAGAGCCGCTATTGCAGCTCTGTGGAACTTTGAAAGCTTCATTATGCTGGAGTTAAAGCGCCGCTCTCAGCTGTTCCTGCTGCACAGATGTTAACCTTCCCTTCTCGTGATAGCACGCATGTCTTCTCAAAAACCCATGGGCACATTTCTAGTCTCTCGCATGGCCATGTGTGATGAACATCTGTCCAGGTCGAACAAATCACAGCTTTACACTTAAAGCAGTTAAAATGGCAATCCCGTTAAACCGTCCACCATGAAACGTGATCGCATCCTGTACTCGAAGATTCGATTACATCCCGTACTCGATCACTGACCACAAGATCCTGGATTATTTGACCGACTGGAGGCTCGTGTTACATACAGGCAGCGTCATGTGAATATCATATAGTCCGAGTCGCTTCCCATTTCTTGGTACCTTGAACCCTTGATCCCTCCCTCGGCCCCATCCCCTAAATAGGGAAGAAGAAAAAACTGGTAGGTCACAGTGATTTTCGACTTCCTCAAACATCCTTCATTATTTATGTCACCTTGTAAGACCAGACAAGCAATCATCCTAAATAAATCTATTACTGCTAACCTTGTGTGCGCTTCTGCAAGGGAGCACTAATGTAATGAGTTTCACTATGATCTAAATCATACTCTCTGGGTCTCAGGTGGTTACTCACCGCTGTTCTCTTATTTTGGAGAAAATTGGGAATTCTCATCAAATAGTGTTTGCGTTTAACCTTTAGACATACTAAGAACAACCGAAGAAGAGCATTGAATGTGTTACATTTATCAAATCACTATTCATTAATTCATTTTGCACCAATAGGAAATGTATTTACCGGGCAGTTTTGTTTACCTACCTGTTTTGGACATTGGGAGAAAACATAGAACACAGAGGAACAGCAACACATTAGAGGCCTGACTTTGTTGTCTCTGATTTAACACTATACATGCTGTGCCACTGTGCATACACAGCTATTACAGAAGAAGTCAGGAAAAGTATATGTGGAAAGTGGTAGCTCATTGAAAGTTTGGGGGTTGGTGTGTTAATATTATTATTATTATTATTATTATTATTATTATTATTATTATTATTATTATTATTATTATTGTTATTATTATATATATACTCACTGGCCACGTTATTAGGTACACCTGTCCAACTGCTCATTAACGCAAATTTCGAATCGGCCAATCACATGGCAGCAACTCAATGCATTTAGGCATGTAGACATGGTCAAGACGATCTGCTGCAGTTCAAACCGAGCGTCAGAATGGGGAAGAAAGGTGATTTAAGTGACTTTGAACTTGGTCTGCGTATTTCAGAAACTGCTGATCTACTGGGATTTTCACGCACAACCATCTCTAGCGTTTACAGAGAATGGTCCGAAAAAGAAAAAATATCCAGTGAGCGGCAGTTCTGTGGGCGCAAATGCCTTGTTGATGCCAGAGGTCAGAGGAGAATGGCCAGACTGGTTCGAGCTGATAGAAAGGCAACAGTAACTCAAAAAAACACTCGTTACAACTGAGATATGCAGAAGAGCATCTCTGAACGCACACGTCAAACCTTGAGGCGGATGGGCTACAGCAGCAGAAGACCACACCGGGTGCCACTCCTGACAGCTAAGAACAGGAAACTAAGGCTACAATTCGCACAGGCTCACCAAAATTGGACAATAGAAGATTGGAAAAACGTTGCCTGGTCTGAAGAGTCTAGATTTCTGCTGCGACATTCGGATGGTAGGGTCAGAATTCGGCGTCAACAACATGAAAGCATGGATCCATCCTGCCTTGTATCAACGGTTCAGGCTGGTGGTGGTGGTGTAATGGTGTGGCCGATATTTTCTTGGCCCATTAGTACCAATTAAGCATCGTGTCAATGCCACAGCCTACCTGAGTATTGTTGCTGACCATGTCCATCCCTTTGTGACCACAGTTTACCCTACTTCCAACAGGATAATGCGGCATGTCATAAAGCGCGAATCATCTCAGACTGGTTTCTTGAACATGACAATGAGTTCACTGTACTCAAATGGCCTCCACAGTCACCAGATCTCAATCCAATAGAGCACCTTTGGGATGTGGTGGAACAGGAGATTCGCTTAATGGATGATTAAGTCAGTTCTGAAGGCAAAAGGGGATCCAACCCGGTACTAGAAAGGGGTACCTAATAAAGTGCCCAGTGAGTGTATATATTTATTATAAAGGTGATATAAATATTATATTCCACCTGTTGCCTCACAGTAAACTCTGAGAAACTTTCATTTGTAACATTCTCCTACATTCTTTCTGACATCTGTGTTCTAACCTTACTGGTGTGTTTGGTTTTGTGATGTCTTCATAGGTTTTCACTGGGTTATCTGGTTTCTTTCATACCTTCCCTCCAAAAAAAGTACTGGTATGAACTGTTTTTCTCTAATATATGTGAATCCCCTATATGTGAATGTACTCTATGTGCGTAATTCCTTGTGACTGATTGCCGTTCAATCCAGGTTGTATCCCAACCTAGCGCCTAGTGATCCAGGATAGATTCTGAATACACTGCAAACCCAAAACAGCGACATTTACTTAACAATCAATAAAACATGTTTGTAATAGTGACTGAATTCTGTTTACTGTGCTGATATATTTTCTAGGCACATGTATCTAGGTATAGTTGACAACGTGCAGGACATTGAATTGGACCTACTGAAAGACATGAGAGAGTAAAGGTCATTTCAATTTACACTTACTTATAAAATAACTGAAGGTGAAAATCTGTAAAGTGCAGCTATAAATCTAATGTTGGGTGCCATAAACTTTGCACTAACTGTTGTTCTGTATCTGGATACTGTCCTCACCAGTCCTGACCCACTAGCTAGTTTTTCCTTATAACACAACAACTACCATATTGCTGGTTCAGATGTTCTTTAGTAGTGTATTGGTGTAATCAACTTTACTCATGGTATCTACTCTAATGCAAAGGAAGTTCTCCTTCTGTCATTGTTCTCTGTCCCTCTGTAAACAGTAGAGAGATTAGCAGATAGAGATTATTGCTGTTCTGGCCCCTCCCCAGTAACCAACACAAACACAAGAAGCTGATTGCACACACTTGTGTATTACGTATTAGGGGTATGTGAAAGAGGGAAAGATGTGGCTGCTCTATCAGACAAATGTGTTTATACATAATCCATTTGACGTAATTCCGGTTCTCTCGTGAAGCTCTTTATAGCTACTGCCACTTTTGCTTGGAATAAGGACAGGACAGTGATCTAGGATGTTTGTGTATCTCAATCTTATAGTAATCTTTACTAGTGTAGTGGAGCAACTGTGTAGGTTTTTTCTCCAACATGCATCTCTGTGATTGATAAATGACTGTTTTATGGAGTTGATAACAGTCATTTTTCAACAGAGAAACATGGGTGTGTGAGAGAGAGAGAGTGTGAGATAAAGCTTTGGAAAGGATCGGTTCAGGATTTGATCTCAGTAATCATCAGGGGGAAAAGAAATGCTCTTCCAACAAGCAATTCAAACAAGTATCTCTCTTACACACACACACACAAACACACACACGCACGCACTCTGTGATGGAGCTCAGACTGTGTACACTAAAAACTGCACTATTTACCATAACACACCTTGTATGTGCCCAAACCGGCTTTGCCAACATCTCATAGTGCCATCAGAGTTTTAGAAAAGTAATCAGAATAGAATTCATCCAGTATTACCCAGTATCAGCCACACTGTACATGATGGTACAGCTTACTTACTAACAACACCTTGTTTGCAGTGTACAAAAAGTCAAACGATATGACGTAAGTAGCTGGGTAAATGCTTGTATCATTAGGCAGCTCTCACTAAGTGGCTTTTGTCATATCAGTAAAACAGCTCTCATATCAGCAAAAAGGCAGCAACACTGAATCTGGTCTGTGTTACAGTGTTCTTTGACAAAGCCCTGCATTAATGAATGCAGATTCTGTAGTGGTACCTAAAGCATAGCCCCAGGAGAGAGTGAGCAAGGAGGCAACCACCATTAAGCTAATGAGGAAATAAATAAACCATAATAGTTTTCTCATGTTTATAACAACACAAAATTGTGTGATGATATTTAAGCCAAGTACAACTAAACAGCTGTTAAGTTCAGAAAAAGCCATAGATGTATACAATTTGATTGTTTAAAGTCTAAAGACAGTATAAAAATATGACAAGAGGCAGCTAAAGATTCATTTTTGAAGTTTGTGTATGTGAGCCAAGTTCAACAGAAACAACTGAATGAATGAGGAAAATTCTCAAAGAAATATATTCATAAAGGTAGACTTTACACATTTAAATGCTTGTTTTATCTCTCTGTATCACACAGGTTGAACACTCAAGTCAAGTCAAGTCAAGTCAAGAAGCTTTTATTGTCATTGTAACCATTTATAGCTGCAGTACACAGCAAAATGAGACAACGTTCCTCCAGAACCCTGGTGCTACATAAAGCAACATAAAGCTACATAACAGAAAAACACAGCGCTAAGGACTAGTAAGCGTCCTTGCCACATAAAGTGCATCGTGTGCAAGCTGGTGCAAACATTGCAAGACAGACAGTGCAAAGATAACACAAGACAGTGTAGGACAAATACACAAAACACAACATAGCGCTGCCAGTAAACCTACTGTATATTATACAGACCTACTGTATATTATACAGTTGTATATATGTATATGTATGTATTATAATCCAGCTAGAACACAGAGAAAACAATCAGTATGTTTACTTCAGAATGTGTTTTATTTCTTAGCTTTATTTCTGTATATTATTGAACAGTTTTCAAATATTAGGCAATGCCCACCAAGAAACATGTGTATGTGGGTGTCATTATAGAAAATGCATCAATTTAATTGATACTTTTAAAAAAAAAAAAGGAGGATTATAGGGTGACGTATAAGAGTGGAGGAAGGTGGACACAGGTGGACTATGTTCTATGTAGGAGATGCAACCTGAAGGAGATTGGAGACTGTAAGGTGTTGCCAGGGGACAGTGTAGCTAGACAACATCGGATGGTGGTCTGTAGAATGGCTTTGGAGGTGACGAATAAGAGGAGGAGAGTGAGGACTGAAAAAAGAATGAGATGGTGTAAACTAAAGAAGAACGACTGTAGTGAGAGATTCAGGGAAGAGGTCAGACAGGGGCTCGGTGGTGGTGAAGAGGTGCTGGAGACTACTGTTACTTCTGCTACTGCAGAAGTGATAAAGGAGACAGCTAGAAAGGTACTTGGTGTGACTTCTGGAAATAGAAAGGAAGACAAAGAGACATGGTGGTGGAATAAGGAGGTATAGGAAAGCATAAGGAAAAAGAGATTGGCAAAACAGAATTGGGATCGACAGAGAGATGAGAAAAGTAAGCAGAAGTACAAGGAGATGCGGCAGCAGGTGAAGAGGGATGTGGAAAAAGCCAAGGAAAAGGCATATGAGGAGCCGTATGTGAAGTTAGACACTAAGGAAGGAGAAAAGGATTCATACCGATTGGCCAGGCAGAGGGACCGAGCTGGGAGGGATGTGCTGCAAGTTAGAGCAATAAAAGATGGCGGTGAAAATGGGTTGACTAATGATGAAAGTGCGTTGAGAGGATGGAGGGAGAATTTTGAGCGGCTGATGAACAAGGAAATTAAGAGAGAGAGAAGGTTGGATGATGTGGAGATGGTGAAGAAGGAATTTGATAGGATTAGTAAGGAGGGAGTGAGAGCAGTGATTAAGTGGAGGGGTGTGGTTGCAGGGAGAAGAGGTGGAGAAGGTGGAAGAGTTCAGGTACCTGGGGTCAACAGTGCAAAGTAATTGAGAGTGTGTTGGAGAAGTGAAGAAAAGAGTGCAGGCAGGGTGGAGTGGGTTGGAGAAGTTTGGCAGGAGTGCTTTGTGATAGAAGGGTATCTGCAAGAGTGAAAGGGAAAGTTTATAGGACTGTGGTGAGACCTGAGATGTTGTATGGTTTAGAGACAGTGACATTGAGTAAAAGACAGGAGGTGGAGCTGGAGGTAGCAGAGCTGAAGATGGTGAGGTTTTCGTTGGCAGGATTAGAAATTAGTTTATTAGAGGGACATTGCATGTTGGATGTTTTGGAGACAAGGTGAGGGAGTCACGATTGAGATGCTTTAGACGTGCAGAGGAGGAACATGGGGTATATCGGTAGGAGAATGCTGAGGATGGAGCCACCAGGAGGGAGGAAAAATGAAAGGCCAAGGAGGAGGTTTATAGATATAGTGAGGGAAGACATGCAGGTAGTTGGGTTGAAAGAGGCAGATGTAGAGGACAGGGTGATATGGAGACGGATGGTCTAGCTTGAATCACTATTAGAAACAGAAACTTCTTGCAATTCCCATGTTGTACATCCATGGGTACTTGCAATACCCAAGTTTCATTACTGACTCTTAAAGTACAACCCTAATTTTAAAAGAGTTGGGACACTGTGTAAACGTAAATAAAAACAGAATGCAATGATTTGCAAAGCTCCTAAATCAATATTCTATTTACAATAAAACAAAATAAATCATATTAAATGTTTAAACTAAACATTTTAAGGAAAAGGTTCTTTTGAATATGATGGCTGCAACAGGTAAAAAAAATTTTGGGACAGGGCCATATATATTACTTTGTAGTATCATGTCTTCTGTATACATCTAAGAACTGAGGAGACCAGTTGCTAAAGTTTTGGCTTATGTTGTTTTATATGTGTCTGATACAGGATTGTAGCTGTTCAAAAGTTCTGGGTGTTCTTTGTTGTGGTTTTTTTAAATTAATTTAATAATTTTTTTGTTTCATTGTGCATTATATGTTTTCAAAAGATAAAAGGTCTAGACCTCAGGCAGGTCATTTCATCACCTGGAATCTTTTATTACAAAGTCATGCTATTGTAAAAGATGTAGCATGCAGTTAGCATTGTCTTGCTCAAATATGCAATGCCTTTCCTGAAAAAGACGTTTTCTGGATGGAAGGATTTTTTTGTTCTAAAACCTGTATATACTGTTCAACATTATTGAAGCCTTTCCAAATGACCAAGCTGCCCAATCCACAGGCCCTAATGCAATCTCATACAAACAGAGATGCAGATTATTTTAACTGAGCACTGATAACAAGTCAGATGTTCCCTCTCCTCTTTAGTCCAGATGACATGGTGTCCATGACTCGCAAAAAGAAATACAAATTTAAAATCGTCTGACCACAGAACTGTTTTCTCAGGTTTCTTGAGATTTCTCCTGATTCTTTGCAGCTTTTGATGATATTATGTATTGTATGAATGATGAGGTATTCAACTGTTCAGCAAATTCATGTTTAGGAACATTATTCTGAAATTGCTCCACAATTTTAGACACAGTCTTTCACAGATTGGTGAAGCTCTGCCCATCTTTACTTCTAATAGACTCTGTCTCTATAAGATACATTATTTATAACCAATCATCTTACTGACCTGTTGTCAATTAACATAATTAGTTGAAAAGTGCTCCTACAACTATTTCATTTAAATAACACATACTTTTTACAGACTTTGCTGCACCATCCTAACTTTTTTGGGACATGTTGCAGCCATCAAATTCAAAATTACCTTCTTTTTTTCTTAAAAAGGTAAATTTTTTGAATTTTTGATTCATGTCTCTTAGTTATAAACACATAAATTATTGTTTTTTCTTTGTTCCATATTAATTTGGTACTGTTTTGAAATGAAACCAAGTAAGCCTATGACTTAAACATTATGGCTAATAAAAAAAAAATTCTAATTATTAATTTGGCAAGCTTTGGATAGTAGTTCATTACTTTCTCAAATGGACCGTCTAAATAAACGACTAACTAATTAAGTCTGATTGATTAAATAAAAACGAGAGCCGTGTACCTTGATGCAAACCAAAGTAGTGTGATTGACATAGAACAGTGTGGGAAGATATGTGTTTAGATTTGATTAGGTATTGTATAACACATTGGGATATGCACCTCACCTGTGTATTAATCTACCACAAAAGCATTAATCAAGTACTTATCAGGTACATGACAGGCGAAACCCAGAACCTGCTTATACACACACTGATGGGAAAGAGTAGATTTAACATGTTTCTTATTTCCTCGTTCCACTGAACTGAATGGTTTATACTCTTTTTTCAGCTCCAGCACAAATTAGTTACTTATCTAAAGTTTGCATTTAAGTGTTATTTATTCTGCACATATTCTCACAGATATGCCTCATATATGAACACAGAATGTTCATATATGAGGCAAAGGCTGTTATTAACATGTCTACTAGCATGCAATCTTTGTTTAATGGTTTTATATTAGTTTGTTGCTACAGCTAAGCGAAATGTCATTCATACATCTTCAGTTTGGTAATTATTATAGACAATAGTCTGCCTTATTTTGGTAATGGTTGCCGAGGCCTTGTGGACAGAATCACTAAGCACAAGGAGGTAATACACCCTACGTAGATAGGATACCAGTCCAGTACATTGATGCCATGAGGGAATGCAGGTGAGACAGAGCAAGAGTGAGAAACTTGTTGGTAAGGCAATGACTTTTATCTGCTGATAAGTGATCACTTGCATATTTACACAGCATGAATATGTAAAAAGTTGGATGCAAATCAAGAAAACCAGAAACTGACAAGAGAAAATAATTCCAAAAAGACACCACATGTGTAACTGGAGCTCAGGATTAAACCAGGGATAATAAATTCGGTGAGGGAACCGATTCTTTATGTGTATATACATATATTTTCCTCTACTTTATACTTTATACTTTTTTTATTTAATTTTTCATCCCTATATTCTATTTCTTTTTTCATGTTTAAATGTTGGACAGCCGTAAAAAACATTTCACTGCATGTCGTACTTTGTATGAATGTGCATGTGACAAATTAATTTTGAATTTGAATTTAATTTGAATTTGAACACTACATAATGCCATTCACCATGTCATCCTACAAAACAAAGTGCTTGAATTAAATGTAGCTCATGAAGGTGTGATAATTACATTTGTGAAATTTAATCATTGCTTTTAGTTGTGCCATGTAATGAATAGGAAGAGGATGCAAGTGCAAAAAATATTGAATAAAGTGCCCACATACAAAATAAACACAATAAATGAACACAATAAATAAACATAGAACATGAAAGGAACAACAATTCCACTTATTTCTGTCTATTTCTAATTATCGCAGCATCCCAAACAACACTGACATATCACCTGCACTTATTTCTTAACAGCTATGCTTAATTCTAATTTGATTATACGTCATTTGTCTGATTCACTGATAGTATCCTATGAGAACCTCAGTTATTTATTACTCATCAATAATCTTCATTATGCTAGTCAGAGTCTATTGCAGTAGCCTATGCACACACACATTAAACACCCAGTAGGCAGAGTGTTTCACTAAATTAGATTTTTCTTGATTTCTAGGTTTACACTATTGTGTTTTTCTTGGGGTTATATCAGAGGCTAGTCTTAATCAAAGAAATCCATTTCCATGTCCTCTCGCAGGTTATATAATTTAGATTTATTCCTTGGAACTGTTAACATTCAATTTCAATTCAATTCATTATATTTGATTATTGCTTATAACAATGGACATTGTCTCAAAGCAACTTTACACAGATAATGTAGTAATAAAGAATGAATAAGTTTGTCCTTAATGAGCAAGTCGGTGGCGACTGTGGCAAGGAAAAACTCCCTGGGATGCCACAAGGAAAAACCTTGAGCGAAACCAGAACCAAGAGGGAACCCATTCTCATCTGGGTGGCACCGAATGTCCATTTATTACAGCTAAATCATGTTGAGGTGTGCACTGATAGTGATCAAATGCAAACTGTAATCCTGAGACAGTGTAGCAGACTGCTAACATTAAGTACAGTTCAAATCTATCCTCAAAGCTCCTGTGTTACTCTGTAATTGCATTGATCCTCAGACCATATATATGTAACATCATCTAATCCTCTAATCAAGAGAAAACTATCCAGAGGCAGCCCGAGACAAAGCGGGCAGATCCAAAGATAGGAGAGGGCCAGGAATAGTGGTCACTGGTACCTCAGGTGCATGTTTAACTTGACCAAAAGAGAAAGAGCGAGAGAGAGAGAGTGAGAGAGAGAGAGAGAGAGAGAGAGAGAGAGAGAGAGAGAGAGAGAGAGAGAGAGAGAGAGAGAAATAGAGAAATAGAAAGAGAGAGAGGGGACAGGTGGAGAGAAATATGGATTATTAAGTGTCCTTATTGTTGTATAAAATTTAAGGACATTGTGCTATTGGGGACTCTGGCAAGACTCGCAATGGCAACATAACTAAAAAGGAGAGCCAGAAGGTAACACAGACGTTAGGGATCTCTGGGATAAGAGAAACCTGTGTGAGAGTGAGGGGATGACAGCATACAATAATTTCAGTTTAATAAATATCTCTCACTCTATATTCATGATTCCTCCAGATCTGGTCCTTTACTTAAGAAAAGCCTAACAATAAAAGGCTTTACCAAATAAATATGTTTTCAGCCTCGACTTGAACACTGAGACTGTGTCTAAGTCCCGAACACTAAATGAAAGCCTGTTCCATAACTGTGGGTCTTTATAAGAGAAAGATCTGCCTCCTGCAGGAGTCTTTTTTGAGGTATCAACAAATGTGCATTTTGATCATTAAAAACTAAGTAGGTCTGGGGGGTCATAATGGTACAGAAGTAAACTAAGATACTGTAGCCCGAGACTGTTAAGTGCTTTATACGTCAGTAGTAGTATTTTATAATAAATGCGAGATTTAATTGGGAGCCAGTGTAGACTGATTAAAAAAGGGGTGATGTGCTCATATTTTCTAGATCTAGTGAGGACTCTTGCTGCTGCATTCTGAACTAACTGAAGCTTATTTATGCACTTACTCGAACACCCAGACAGTAAAGCGTTACAGTAGCCTAATCTAGATGTAACAAAAGCATGAACTGGTTTTTCTGCACCCTTTAACAACATAAATGTCCTAATTGTAGCAATATTTCTTCTAAGCTGAAGGAACGCTATCCTGGTAACGTTATTCACATCCTCAAAGACTAGGATCAGTAATCACACCAAACTCTTTAACTGCTGTACACTCTGAGATAAGACCATCCAGAGATGCTACGTGATCCAAAAGTGTATTGCTAGTTGCATGTGGTTCTAGTATAAGTACTTCCGTCTTCCGACTTCATTAATTGTCTAATGTCTTTTACAAAATCCTCAACATTGTTAAGCTGATCTCTGGCATCTGGTTTTACTGAAACATACAACTGTGTATCATCAGCATAACAATGGAAGCTAATAGCATGTTTATGTATAATTTTACCCGGAGGCATCATATATAAAGAGAAAAGCAGTGGGCCTAAAACAGATCCTTGTGGAACACCAAACTCTACCTCAGAGAGTGAAGAGAACTCACATTTACATCAACAAACTGATAACAATCAGTCAAATAAGACCTAAGCTAGGGGAAAACTGTTCCCTTTATTTAAATTTTTTTGTCAAACAAGGAGGATCCTAATTAATAATAAATGAATATGAATTATTTATTCATTATTAATCAATTATTACTTTTGCAATAGCAGATCATTTACCACCTTAACCAGCACTGCCTCTGTGCTATGATGAGTCCTAAATCCTGACTGATAAATTTTCAAAAATGTTATTCTTTTCACTCAATCCTCATAACTGCTGTGCTACAATCCTTTCTAGAATCTTGGAGATAAAGGGGAGGTTTGTCATTGGCCTGTAGTTGGACAACTGACAATGGACAAGTTCAGGTTTCCTAATTAGGGGGTTGATAACTGCCAGTTTAAAAGATTTAGGAACATAACCAGTGCTAATAGAAAAGTTTATTTTTTTTAGAACACGTTCAAGTACTTTGGGGATTATCTGTTTGAAGAAACTTGCAGGCAAGGGATTGAGAATACAAGTTGATGATTTTGATAAGGAAATAAAAGTCATTCTCTTAAATAGGAGTAAAACTTTGTAACTGATTATCTGTTATAATTATAGTGCTTTTTTCAGCATTGTTAATAAAATAGTTTAGATTTATGTTAATTGTCTGGAATTTAATTAATTAAAAAGTTCATGAAATCATCACCACCTACTGATGGTGTGCATGTTAGTACGGTGCTTTTATTCCTTGTTAATTTTGCTCTAGTACTAAAAAAAAATCTAGGATTATGCTGTTAGCAAACATGTGGATAACTAGCATACATATTGACACCGCTTTCACTGGACACTTATGTTTGAATAACATTGATGCAGAGAAGAGAAGTTTCACATCTAATCAGTGATAGAGGGACAACATGGCCTACAGGTCACCTCGTAATATATTATTTCATATATAATCATATCATATCATGTCAAGTCAAGTCACAATTTAATAAAGCAGTCAAACACGATATACAATATTGACTACAAAGTAAATAAAGATTGGAGATTTCAAGGTTTATTTTTCCTTTTTATTTACTTCCATGTTTTGTTCTGTAGGCTATTACAGCTGGAACTTTGCTCATCTTATTGATTATACTTATAAACTCGTAACAAAGAGAAATGTGTGGGTGTTTGAGTGCATTTTCGAGAACAAATCACACTATTATACAACAGTTTCTCAGGTTTTTAAGGTCTTGTTACTCAACTGTTCAGCAAAGTTTTCAGTCCTGCGAAACTAATAAAAAAAATTCTCACATAAATACCATTGTAGGACAAAACATGAAAATGTAGAGTGCAGTGAGGCTCCATGCCAATAACTTTACTCTAGACCAAAGTCGTGCTACAACCTTTTGACCACAAGATGTCGCTGTTGTGCCAGAAATTCACCTAAATCTTTATATGGGACAAACGTGACGAGCAACCCATTCCGTTTCCACGAAACTTTTCCTGTATTTGCATATGGGCTTTATTCGAGTCAGGTTTGCGAGAACTTTTATTGAAATGTATTTTCCTATATTACACCGTGTTAGATGCACAAACATCGGAAAGTTGTTTATTTGAAGAGTGCACGAAAAGTGTGACATTTCGAGATGTCCATAAGCAGTGAATTTATCCGGAGATGAAGGCGCGCATAAGCAGTGACACTGCTGGCATGCATTGGCTGCTCCTCTGTGTGTCCTGCATATTGTTCGTGCTTGTGTGTGGGCTTTAAGCTCTGGGGCATTATGCACTGGTCATCTCTGCTGGGGCGGAGAATACGACCCCCTTTCCCAGTGCATGAGCTGTGCCGCGTGGACGCGTTGAGAAAAGCGCCTGTGTCAGAGAAGAGCGCAGGGGGGCGCGTGCGTACACACACACACACACACACACACGGTCCATCGTGTCATTACTGGAATATGTACTCTGCTGTCTTCCTTCCAGTGCAGAGCTAAAGACCAAGTGTGTGCAGGCGGGGATCCGAAACAGAGGAGCGACTGTTGAGTGGGCCGGGACTGCAAGAGGGTTTCAAAGGGAATGAGTGAATGATGTGGAAAGAAGTTGGTCAGAGAAGTGTAAGTGTTTTATGGTTCATGTAAGTGGCATTTTAATGAACGGGGAGCGACTGATGCGCGTTGAGAAGCGTACTGAGGATCTAGGAGGAGCCGGGTAAGTTTTCTAACGCGTCCCATATTTTCTTTGCTAATTCAAGTTATGCTCAGAATAGTTCCCCCATTAACAACACTGTAGCTCAGCTCACTATTCCTGCCGGGTTGCATTTTCTTTTAAAAAAAAAAACAAGTTGCGCAGTCAAGAAAGTGTGTGTGTGTGCGTGCTGTTCTTCTTTCAGACTTATTTTTGTTTTGCAGTCCGGCTGAGTTTCTGTAAAAGGCATGCAGCCGAGCAGAAGAATGGATGGAGATGTTTGTCAGGACGCCCAACACAGCCGGTCAATGCACAGACGGTAGACAACTTTTTTTTGTACTCATTTAACGTCCTGTCATATGGACACATTGTGGTGTAATGCACAGCCTCTCATTTCGGTTCTTAGAAACGCCCATGCTTGATATTTTGTTGCAGCTCCTAACACACCTGAGCAAAGTAATCAGCTGTCTACAGCAGGGTGTAGGCACACTGGCATGACCAGGATTTACCCAGGGATTTTATTAGAGTGGTAGTAAAAAAAAAAAAGGTGGGGCAAATAAAATACTAATCCAGCTTTAGTCTCTACTCTATGGCAGAGTAGGCAGACACGTAAACAACAGGATGTTTCAAAATAACAACAAAGTAATATACAACACAACAGTAGACTAATGAAACAATGGGTTATGAATTCACTATTATTCACGAATTGTACCTAATTTTGCAACAACAAAAAAATGCTTCAGAATAAAGTGTTAACATTGTTAACATAGTGTATGCTTACCTTGTTTCTACCTTTCCTGGACTTTGCTGGACACCCATGGTTTGCTGAATTTCATCCTGGCCAGGTGAAACAAAAATAAAATGACCCCCGAGCCCCTGGACTAGTTGCTTACTGCCGCCTGTGGTTCTGCACTATATATTGTTATTAATGATCACATCTCTTGGTCCAGACATTTCAGCATGTTCAGCATGTATGACTGGTGTTTTGATGATAATCTTTACCCCTAAAATTTCCATGACCCTTCTATGGATTTATCATAATTGAAAGTAGTTAGTAAATGATATATGAAATAACTATATTACAAACCGGGATTTAAGGGGTTAATGTACTGTTGGTCTTGGAAAGCAACATATCCATTGCAAAGCATAGTATAATTTCAGTCACAATATGTATCCATAACAATTGCAATATGTTGTTTTATCCAGCATACTTTTGCAGTGCAATTCTAGCTTTCTACATTGGAAATTGCAATTGATGTTTCCGTGTTCTGTACGTATTGAACAAAACCTATTACATATCTGTCTTTGCTTCAACACTTAATTTGACAAAACAATCTATTTCCAACAAGGTAGCAGACCTTTCAATGTGAGGTCTACTGTAAGGAAAAGACACTGCAATGACATAATTCACATATTCAAATAACATGCTCAATGTTTTGTTTATGGATTAAGACCTAAAGGTGTAAAGCCTCAAAATGGAAAGAAATGGCTTCAGCATATAATCAAATACACTGTTATCATCAGTCAATTTGTTTTCTTTGTCTTTAAGTCTGTTACACATTTCTGACTCTCACACATGCATAAACAAAACTTGTCAGTGAGGTCAAGAGTGTTCAAAGATAACTCTATAAAGTGGTGTGAATGTTTGTTGTGCAACATTATCTGGTCATGTTGCTGTTTCTAGCTTTAATTAACATCCCAGTTTCTGCAGGTTTTTACAAAACCTTTGACATTTCCCTGTTTCCTGCCCCAATGCAGAGCAAAGGGAGATCATGGGAAACAGTCCATAGGGAAGAGAGGCAGGAATAATGGCATTTCATCCAGTGTAGTTCTTCTAGCTTGTCTATATTCAGGAAAATAACCTTTAATTAAGCTTCTAAGATATGTCTTATTTAATGAAAAATATTTACTACATAGATGGTCAGAAATCACACAACTTCTTGTTTATACAGGAAGCGCACACAGCAGATAATATTGTTAGCATTCCAATAGACCAAAGAAGCTGAATGAAGAATTATCTACATGAAGAAGATATGATTTCAAACGCCTGGAGGTAAAGTTGGCTGAATAATTAAACATTTATGGTCATAAATACAAGTCAGTATGTTTGTAATTAATGCTCAGATTCAGCTTGCTGAGAATGAAGTAAGCTGTTAGCAGTTCAGTAGCTGGAAGCATGTTTTCTGGGAGTGGCTTTCAAACGGCTGTCACTCTATGAAGTTTATCCAGAAAGACTAGAAATGCTATTTTAGTTTTGCTATTTGTCATGTGAATTGTTGATTATATTTGTTGTCAGAAATAAGTCATACATTTTTAGAGAAACCATGCCTTTTATGCTTTGTCTATTCTTTCCTATATGTCCACCCCTATCATTGTCAGTCCACTGTAAAGAGGAGGTTTTAGATGTTTTCATGAGAATCTTCTTTTGCTTGTAGAAATGTCTGATGTTCATTGTCAGGGGACTTCTAGTGGGAGAAAGAGATTTTGTAACACATGCCCTAATTGGCAAGGAGATGATTGTGTAATATGGGTACAGAGCTTTGGTGCCTTTGGAACTACTACCCAATGCTGACTATGGTGAAACTATGTCGAAATCCCAACAGGCCTTAGTCATTCAGCTTAATCTGTGCTGCACCACCGCACACACACTCCTGTCGGTGCTGCTTCCAGGTCAGCGTCTTTTGATGACTGGGTTTTTAAATCAAGACATATTAACTACTGTGCCATCACTTATGTAAGCCCCATGTGTGAAACTTCAGGTGTTGGAAAGGAGTCTGGGTAATGAAATGTATTTCGCACTGCTGGAGCTGGCAGGCTCTCCTGCTCGACAGCTGGTCGTGGAATTTGCCGATGAGAAAGCCAAAAGTGTGGGCTATTGTTCACGTATGATGTCATTAATTATTTTTCTCAGTACCAAAAGATTACCATGGATACATTTATTTGTGAACTACAGCACAAGGCATTGGGTTTCTTGATGATGTTTTCATTTTTAGAATTGTTTGCACATTTTCCGCGTAGTTGTTCACACACATGCTCTAATTCAATAATGTTGACTGCTGTGAACGTGAAGTGGTAAATGTGAGGTAAGAATAAGAATGTGGAAAATAATCTATTTCTATCTGCAATAAAATTCTAGAAGTGGCAACATCTACAGTTCACACCTAGCAATAAGGATTTTTGACAGTGATGGGGAGACGGATAAAAACCTACTTTCCTGCCTTTACAGATAAAACAGCGGGCAGACTATCTAAAGCATTATGCTTAGTCCAGAAATAAAAAATGATCATTAAAGACAATTACTGGCATCATGACTTGGTACACCGCCACTACTGTAGTGACGTGACAGTAGTTCATTATTGCATATTATTGGCTAGTGGCTCTATTTATTATACATACTATTATGTATTGACCACAGATGAACTTATGGTAGCTCTATTTATTATACATACTAATAACTTATGACCAAATAGTTTTACAATGCACATAATTCCATTGTAACACAATTGTATTAAAGATTTATTGGTTACTTGGTTATTGGTTGCTTTGCGTTAGTGGATGGGATCAGTCTCATTAGTTTGTACTTTTGCCTCTCCATGGTCTTTATTTTGCTTCGTACCAAGAAAAAAACACATATCGTTGTGTTGTCTATTTACATGGACAAGTTTTTGTGGTAAAATAAATGTTTTCTCTCTGACTGCTAGGACTTTCTTGTTAGCATTGATGGCAATTCTGTAGTTAACTTTTGATATATTTTCCACTGATTAACAACATTTCTGATAAAATAACAAATGCTAATATATAAAAATATAATAAAAAAAGATTTTAAAATATGTGATGATTCATATAAATAATAAAGTTTTATACTCTAGCATCATTCACATTGGTTTTCTGTATGTAAAACTCTACAACACAAGGTTAGGTTGTAGAACACTAAACTATAGTTTCTAAACTTTATATATATAACTATATAAAAAACTATATATTAAAAAACTAGTGAAACTATTGTTTTTTTTTTAGACATTTAGAAAATCTAAAAAAAGATTTTTGCCTGAAGTGTCTGCAGGTCTTTAGTGTCTCTTTAACTCATTTTGAGCACATGGAAAAATCATTTTCAGATCATGAAATATAGGTTTAATATACTAACATGAGTTACAGAGGTGCACGCAAATAAACCTCCTTGGGAATTCTGCAATAATGCTCACTCGGTCTGCACGTGCCATACATCTACAGTACATTCCATATGTCATGACTCCTCCACATACCATAAAGTCATGCACATAGACTTTTTTTCCTCCCATCCTCTCTCTCAATAGCCCCATTTAACACCACCAGGTCTGGTACTGTTTCCCTGAGGTCTGAAGGAAAACATTTTCATAGACCCTAATGGACCATAAAATAGAGTGTAAATGTATGTGTGTTCTTCTGTTCTGCTCAAGGTGTTGATACTCATTCTGTTTTACTCGGATGTCTGAGCAGAATTACAAGGTTCTATGATGAATTCTCTTGCCTCTGGAAGCAAAGAAATCTAGTAGACGATTATTATAATACATTTTTTTTGGGGGGGAATAACTTGGTGTTCATTAGAGGGGAAGAAGGTTTTATTTTGGGAGAAAATGAGGTGACATTAGTCCAGACTGGGCTGTTTGTGTTGCACTGTTGGATGCAGAATAATGAATATAAAGCTAGGTAGCATTACACATGGTCTGGATGGAAATTATAGGGTTTCAGAAAAAGACACAGCTAATAACTACATTCTTAAAGATGCCATGTGTGATTTTAACGTGTGCTTAAATTCCTTGTGTGTGACGTGTGTTTTTTGGCAGCACTACAAGAGCCTGTGATTTATCTCATGTATCTGTACAACCCGCTTAGCAGTAAATACACATACACACACATGCCTAGCCTAAACCTTACTTATAATTATTAGAGTTGCAAGTAAATCCTACATTGATACAAAGAGAACATGGGAAACAATATAGTAGCGCTGGAGATGTCAGGTGACAGTGTGTCCCCCTAAATAATTTATATTGATGATGCATTATGCTGAATGTGTGGTTGGCAAGCATGATTTTTAGTTGTCATGTATATGGTCATGCAGGCAAGCATTTTCTGTTCAAAATGTGAAATTATTTACTGTATATTACAAACGTTTGAAGTAAATCGTGTATATAGTGGAACAAGTGGTATCCTTGTGGAGCTGAGTATTAGGAAAAGTAATAATTATTTGTATGTCTATATTTTGTCCCATTCTTATGACCAAAAATACACATTACTGTTTGATCCAATTACACTAATTTGGTATTTTAGTATAAAAACCGTCCTAGTGAACTGTGGAATTTTGTCTGTTCTGTGTTTTCATTTGAAGCCACTAAGCATGTGATCTGCTACTAGCTGCAGTTTCTTGGGCACACACAATGCACCTTTGTCTTTAAAGAAAGGATGCTGTGTAATGGTTGTAATTATGACTCTAGACGCAATAGTGTTTTTTTTTCCGCATCAATGTAAATGTTGGCTTTTTACTAACATACTTTTTTTCGGACATGTTTCCTCCCCTATTGACTGACAAATAGTTATTTTAAGGCATGTGTTTGTTGGGAGTCTTTAGTGTAGCACAAAGAACATCTGATTGTAGTTGGCTTATCTTGTAAACACATGATATTTAAGTTAATTTCTGATTGGATCATGTTTCCTGCTGCTTCTTTATCTAAAAAGCCTTGGCAGATACTCTAACCAGTATCCAGAAAAATTTTGTGTGTGTGTGTGTGTGTGTGTGTGTGTGTGTGTGTGTGTGTGTGTGTGTGTGTGTGTGTGTGTGTGTGTGTCTGTGTCTGTGTGTGTGTGTGTGTGTGTGAGAGAGAGAGAGAGAGAGAGAGAGAGAGAGAGAGACCAAGATTTCAGCTGGCCTTGGCTTGTTGTGTCTGTGTATGTGCTGGGAACTTAGTGTGCAGGATGTATTAGGCCCAGGAGAAGACACGGGTGAATGACAGGGTGGCCGTCCATCAGGGAGAGACCCTTTTTTGACCTTAACCGGATGCTACATTACAAGACAATTCATTGAAACCTCTCCTTAAAAATGAGCATGAACAGATCTCTCTGGAGAAACAATGTTAATGCTGGATATTGTATTCATACCCAGCAAATGGAAGATATGATTTAATACTTACAGTGCGAGAGATACAAAATACATGATATTATCCATTTTGGAATCAGAGTATAATGACCTCTGCCTGCACTTGTGTAATGTGAATCCTAGTGGTGATCGCCTACTACAAATTCTCTACTTAACCTAAATCATTCTTTCTGTGAACTCTATTTGCACCTTCAGATTTAGCATTTAAATCCAATGTATTGCTTTTAAAATAGAAAGAACCTCAGATCTCTGCCCTCAATGCCCCAATTTGTATCGCATTATTTACTGAGTGGAATGGGCTGATTGATATCACAGAGCTGTTGTAGAGGCGGATATAAGTATGTGTGTATTTTGTAATCTCGCTGAGATTATCTCTCCTCCGTGTGAGTGAGAAAGTGCTAGTGGGGTTTTGGGGGGAGCAGAGGGGTGCAGTGTGGGAAAAAAAGGATTTTGTTTTGGTAAAATAAGGGGGGATGCACAGAGGACATGGTGGTTTCACATACAGAATGTCTATCTCTCATCCTCTTCCTTTCTCTCTCTCTCTCTCTCTCTCTCTCTCTCTCTCTCTCTCTTGCTTTTCTCTCTTTTACCCCCCCTCATGCACACAGTGTTATTGGAGTAATGGTCTTCCCAGACTTTCCCTAAGAAGCCTCTGTTTACTGTTTGTGACCTTTCTTACAATATTACCAGCTGTGGCCCTGGCTCTGGGTTTTGTCTTTCCATTGGGAATATCTCTATCTTTATTACACACACTCCTCTGCTGCCTTACCTCTTGTCAAATATCCGGCTTTATAACTATACATATAAAGGTTTCAAAACACAACAGTATTACACACATCACTGAAACCTGCCATAGCAGCCAAAGCTTTTCTGAAAGACTAGATTTTTGATTAAAAGCAATGGAAATGAAATAGTATTTGTTCAAAAAATGCTGCCCTGTTTAGCAATCCCAAAAACGTGTGGTCATTGCACCTTGCACGCAGCTTTGTCGACAGACCTCGTCAGCACAGCATGTTTTTAACATTGCCCCCTTTTTTTTCTAAAGGAGACAGGAAAACTAGCAAGATCAACATTGTCCTGCAGACTGGGGCGAGGGGAATGGAAACTACTGAAGAACAAAAAGACCCCACTAACCATGTAGTTGTGCTTTACTCGCACTCTGGATAAGAGAGCAACCGCTGTGATCTCAAGGTCACCCCTTCCTGCCTTTATGCTTTGCCGCTCTCTATTCAGCTTGCTGAACAAAACTTTCCACACTGCAAACAATGATTCAGAAGTCCAAACAGCCTGCTCCATGAAATACGTTAAATATTATTTTTTGTGTAAACTCCAGTGAGATTATGGGTCATGTTTGAACATGAGGGTGTAATCTCTTCTTAAAGGATTAGCGTGTTAAGAGGATACAAATACTTTTTTGACCTCCCCCTCCTTTTTTTGGTTAATTGATTATTTCGGTGATATTCATTCTTTTCTTGTAATTCTTCTTATTTCAGCACTGACAGTCTGAATTACATCTACATCTACAAAAGTTATGTATAACCAGGTATAACAATCTAAATAAAATAAGCAAAATAAACATGGAAGATATGTCCCTATTACACTATGAAAATGTGTACATTGTAAAATATGCTGTGACTATAGCTGTATATAAAGCAAATCCCAATGTTGACTGTGTATTTGATGATAGGTACAGTATACTGATATGGCGGTAAATTTCCATTGCTGATTTCCTTGTTTGCACTTAGTGGAATAAAGCAGAGTGGGTGTTGCTGACTAGCTCAGACATTAGTTCATTCAGCCAAACTCTGAAGGCTTTCGGTTTTATATCAGTGCAACAAGTTCAATATAAAATATAATGAATAGTAACAGCAGCTGAGTGAGACTGAAGATGATGCG
The DNA here is from genome assembly GCF_946808225.1 of Silurus aristotelis. Lineage (NCBI taxonomy): Eukaryota > Metazoa > Chordata > Actinopteri > Siluriformes > Siluridae > Silurus > Silurus aristotelis. Next base: position 22,530,568 of record NC_139576.1, on the reverse strand, counting down.
GCTTGCTGCATATACTCTCCCACAGTTTCTCTCTGCCTGGTTGCCTTCGTGATCAATGTGTCAGCAGCCCATCTGTCTACAGGTTTAAAGAGCTACAGCTGGCTTGGCCCAGCTTAGTTCATCCAACGCTTTTTCCTGAGCTGTCCCAGCATCATCTTGTCATTCTGCACACATCACAAATACAGGCCTTCACAGACCATGCTTAAAACATATATGCTGTACAGTGGATGTCAAACCAATCGAACCAAATAGTAGTTCAGCACCTTATTATATAAATAACAATAAAGATGCGTACTGGATCCTGGATCAGGGTGGTACGCTGGCACATCAGGTTGTTAACCCGGTCCTGGGTTCCTCTAGCTACTCTGGTTTCCACCTCCCAGATCCATGCTGGCTACTCTAAATTCCTCTGGGTGTGTATATTTGTGTATGACCAGTAATGGTCTAGCATCCTTGTTCTTCTTTATCTATTGTTCCTGGGATAGACCACTGACCAGCCTGACCACAAAGTGGCTACTGTAGATTTAAAACGAATGTATTAGAGCTTGGTACATTTACAGCATTAGATTAAATACACCTTAAGTACTACAAAGCAATTCACAAATCAATACAATATATTTTAAAGGGTTGACATTGTATGCACATTTTATTAGACCTATAGACTTGAATTACACAGTGTTATGGATGAAACTGTTATTGTGGTACTGTAATTAGTACTATTCCTTAAGTCAGAACTGTTGTTTTGTGAGACTGCAAATAAAATAAATCTTCTTTGAGAAGCTATGAGTCCTGGCCGGTTATAACTTTATTTAATTTATGTTTTGGTTAAATACTGGTTATTTAGTTTTATGATACATTTTTCAAACTATGATTCATTTAATTCCACTTGATTTATAAAGAATTTTTGAACACTAGACATAAAAATAATTTTAAAGAAATCCAGGCATATATTTACATCCTTAGTGAGCAGAGGCAAGTCAAATAAATCCATGAGGAATACACTGAGAAGAACCAGATGCAAGTTAAAACCCATTTTTTCTGAGTGACATAAGATAGAGGGACTATAGATCATTACAATATACAGTAGTAGAAAAAAAAGACAACCATATTTATTATGTCGAAAGAACCTTTTGGTATCATATATGAACACTTGTCCTAGGAGAAATACAGGGAAGTCTTTTTAGGATTATAGTATCAGCCCTTAGACAGCACAACTCTGCCATATGCCAATGTGATAATACAAGAAAGAAAGGGTGATGCATAAACTGTCTGACCAGCCACAGCAGCTGTATCTGTATTCAGAGAACAATGACTGATCACAATGACTATTTGGCTCATATGATTTTAAACTTGTCTTGTCTAATTGGTGATCATTAAATCAGCCATCAAAATTTAGGGTAATTAATCCACTCAGATGGTGTTGTTTGTTGATGGGCTATTCATATATCAAGCCTTTTTTTAATCACAGGTCTGTCAACTTTGCACTTCAAAAGCACAGGCTTGGTGAATTAATCTTTTTGTCACATGATTTAATTACACCACTGGGGCCCAACATGCCTGCACAGGAATGTGAGTACATACATCATGCTGTTGCAGTGAAGAGTGAAGAGTACGGCTTTTCAGTTTCAGTTCTCAGAGACGAAATTTATCTTCACACTTCAGCTTTATCACGTTATATTGTGTGTGATAGTCAGATTGTATATATTTATGTAGTGGTTCAATTGAAGGATGGGTATGGGTTTGATGGTAGCCTAAGTGACAATATATTTATCAAGTGTACACCAACTGGATCTTGCATATCAGCATATAAGAACAGTCAAACAATACAAAATGCACATTCAATAATACTTGTAAAAATGATCAGTAATAAGTGGTTTTCTAATGTCTAGCCATTTAAGCTTTACTCAAAATAATAATTGTAATAATATTAAAGATTATTTGCTTCTTTGCTTGTACTTGCCAACAGAACGGTTTTTCAGTTCTTTTTTTTACTTAGGCTTTAGCCCACCCTAAAAAGGCATCCTAGTAATGCCTCTTGTAATGACCAGTTTTGCCTGAGTGCTCATGGAGTCCTAGATGGAATGCATATCTCCGCCTATATTATTTTAAATTGAGAACAACGTGACATGGTTAGAATAAAATGAAGCAATACAGTTTAACAACAGCAGCCTTGTAGGGTTAGTGCAAACTAAAAAAAGCAGGCTTCAGTCATCAAACATGTCTTGGCTGATCAACTACATTCGAGGTAAGGCAGGGGGTGGGGTGTGGGGGGTGTTGGTATTGTGTAAAATTCTGCTGCAAGAATGCACATGCCCATGCTTAGGTGAAACCGCTATAGATAAAGCCTGATTGAATTAGTGCAAGTCCAGCCTCCCTGGTGTCAAACACAATATAATAGATAAGAGTGTTAATGCTGAGAGGGTCACAGCATTGTCATTTATCCACCTTTCACACAGTCAAAGCTGATTACTAGTCTGCTTAGTATTGCTTGAGCTCAGTTACTCTTGCACACACTCTCAGACACATGCGCACACATCTTTTCAGCAGTGGAGGAGTTCTCCATGACAGCTGGCTGGAGTGAGAGAGGTATGCGGAGCCAAGCTTTCTGATGTCACGAGCAGAGGCGTGGCATTAAGGTAGTACGGTGTGTACAGGCAGTTTGAAGCTGACTGTTTGTGACCTTCCATCTGGATTTGTGGACTATGACAGCTTTGTAAACAGGGGAACATAATCCAGTGGATCAGGAGGTAAGAGAAAATGAATGGGGGAAAAAAACGCTAAAAGATCCTTTGGTGTTTTTATAAGGTTTTGTTTGATTGGCTTCTAGATTGTTTACCTCAAGTATTTATTTTACTCACTGAAAACTGTTAAAGCTACATTGCACTGATTAAGTGGAATACTAGTATGTGTATTACTTTCTTTACATGTCTAAAGAACATGCAGAATTGAATACAGAGTATGATAATGTTGAACAAGTTTAACAAAATACTTTATTCTATTTTATTTATATGAAAGAGAATATGATCATTCCCAATGGACTGTTTTGCAATTTTTAACTGTTCCAAAAATACTCTGGGTGTAGTCCGGGAGATTCAGGACAGTTTTGGTGCATTGTTCAAACTCAGAATATAAACCCACCTTTCCTTAGTGGAGCAGTGGGTTACACACTTTACAGAAGCAGTGCAACCGTCAGTTGTTTCACAGCCTTTAGTCCAGAGTATTGCTCTAGTATTTGGTCACGACCTTGTCTACACACACACACACACACACACACACACACACACACACATATATATATATATATATATATATATACACTCAAAAAGTAAAATATTGTTTATTTTAATTTAGCTTTTTGCTTTTTTAAAGTTTTCTACAATGGCATGATGTAACTGTATTGATTCCTAACAGTATTTCTAACGTACCAGCTGTAATAATGTGAGCTGGAATGTATGGAATCCACACAAGATCTATTGTGGCCTGCTTTCAATATCTGACCTTAGATACCTTATGCTGGTCTCGATTTCATGAATTTAAAGTAATCTGTATTTACACAAGATGTGAAAAGTCAAGTCATCTTTGCTGAGTAAGTAATAAAAACATTAATCAGGATCACTGTAGTCACTCCTTAGCCTCCCTCAGTCCTCTCCTACTTTATTAATGTTGTTGAAAATGGGCGGGTTGCCCTGTTCCTCACGGCTAGTGGCTAAAATCAGATCCGTCTTACTGGATGCATGCTTCAGTTGATGAATAGAGGAAGTAATTTAACCTAATAAATGGAATGTAAGGGCTTTTTCCATTCCTGATGAATGAAACCATTATCAGTGATTTTAAGGGCTAGTGGAGACATGAAAATCATGCATTATTCCACCATTCATGGGTGATTAGCAGTGTTAGTTCCAAATGCAGAAACAGTAGCACAAGTGGAATAACTAAAGGTATATGCTATGGTGAGGCCTGGATCATATTAATCTCTGAGAGCACATTTCTGCCCCATCACATGATATTTGCTATGCAAATAGCACATAACCCTATGTAGCATAACTTTATGGTTTTTAACCTGAGAGTGAACCTGTCTCTCCTTTCTTAAAGGAATATAGAGCATTTCACAGCTCACTTGTAGAATTTGTGTGAAATGTTTTTGATCCTGCAAAATGATTGTTCTGTTGGTAAGCTCCTATTCAGTTCCAGAATTTTATTATTTATTGATGCCACTAAAGCAATAAACGTCTGATTTGTGTGTTCACCAGTATTCTGGCTTATACTGTTGTGTCGCTACTTTTCTTTTTAATTAATTAGGGCTGAGCTTATTTCAGGAATAGACTCAGGAATATACCGGTGTATATATATATATATATATATATATATATATATATATATATATATATATATATATATATATATATATATATATATACACATATATAGGGTAAATCATTAGTACTTGTTTGTTGCGTTTATAGGTGTTTGAACGCTGCATGCTCTTAGCAGCTTTCTGCATGCGGTCTAGGTTCCTGATCCCTTCTTTAAAGGGCATGCAAACTATCTACATCTGTGCTGCATACTTCTTCCAGCACCAGGTGTTCCTGAAACAAAGCAGGCCCAATGCCCACCAAACATCTGTTACCATATGTTACTGTGGCACTGTGTGCGACGAGCTGAGTTGGCATTGGTACAGTCTGTGTAACGGCAAGAAGTACTCAAGCACTTGTGGGCAAAAGGAAACATCCTTTTTATACTGACTGTACAACTTATTGTACTCAGTGAGTATCAGTCATACAATAGTTCTTCACAAGTTCTTGAAATGTCAATAAATCTAATGAGGAAAAAGTGTGAGAAAACTATTTGTCTCATGGCATTGTTTTTTTTTCCCATCAGAGTGTTAATGCCAATTTTCGGTTAGGATTGCTCTGAAATTAGGTGTGTCGGTGATGAATGAGTGTGCAGTGATCAAATCTTGGTGTTAGCCAGTTGGAGCAGGAGCAGGCCTCCAGCACATCAGGCTGGAACATGTCAGGTGTTGAAAAAGCACAATGCCACTGTGTGCAAATAGGGCTTTGTGTGAGGTGCCCCATCACATGTGTATTGCACTTAAATGCCTGTCTGAATATTAGAGCCAGAGGGGTAAACAGAGCTCTTTTACTGAGCAAACTGAACTCATTTACCAAGCACTACCGGGAAGCTTCTATGTCTTTCAGAGGTATTTTTCAAAGTAAACATTTATCATCCAAAGTCTCGATCACTTTTCATCAGTCCACAGAGTCTCTTTGACTCACATGAGTGCAATCATCTCTGCTCTATGATTGCTATTTGACGTTTATTAATGGCAGCAGTTGCGTGCGGGCGTTTGGGGGGAGGGTATTATTTTAGCTAAATTATTAGTGTACTCCATTTCAGTTTAATGCCAGTTTTGCAGTAAAGAGGGTGATGATTTGTCAAAACTGTAGCTTGTTTGAACTTTACAGAATGAACCTGTGTTTGAGCACGTGTTCAGCCAATAAGACCGCAGAAATTGCGCCTTTGTAACCTCTTTTTAGAATCCTTATTGCTGACAACTTTAGACAGTGTTTAATTAATACCTTTAATATTTTGTAGATGTACTTATTTATTTGACGATTTTTGTTGTTGTTGATTTTGTTGTTGGTATAATCAGAATCATTTTATTACTAAAAAAAACTATACAACTATAAAATAATCATTTTATTTGTCACATGCCCAGTATGCCAGTAGCATTTAAGAGACGAGAAAAGATCATTTCAGTGAATACAAATAGAGTATAGAATACAATATTACAGTGTGAATGTATGCAGTATTTTCTTAGAGAGCAACTGAAGATGAGTCCATACAGTCAAAAGAGCAGTAGAGTATAACAGTAAGTATGTAGAATACAGTAATACAGTGAGAAATTAGATAACATTTAACATTCTTAAAGTAGCACACAGTTATTTAGTTGTTTGATGGCCTGCAAATAAAAATTGTTGCTCAACTTGTTTGTCTGTGATTGCACCGCCTAGTTTGAAGGCTCCTACTAGATGGAAACGTCCCTGACTGTATTTCATTTAGCTGTAATACCACATTTTGCAGGGCTTGGTCATTTGTGGCCAAAACAGACAGTGATGCAGCCACTCTGGACGCTCTCAGTAGGGCAGTGTTGAACTGTGTGAGGGTGTAAAAAAAGGGAGAAGATTTATGATCCTCCTTAGGTGTACCACAGTTACAATCAGAATTAAGCATCTGCTGAATTTGTAGCATTTTAAGTGTAGCAAAGCATATACTAATTCAGTGTCAGAGTTTGTTCTTCATTCCTACCACAGTGTGAGTAGGCAACATAAAAAGCTAATTTTAAACTATCTTACTAAAACAGATGTCCTATGCCCATTCTTATACTTACAGCTTTCTTAATTAGCATGGCAGTAAAGAGCATGCAAGCCACAGACTTACCTAATTTCGCTGTTTTATGAGTACCATTTCACTAGAAATCTGGACAAAATGCCATACACACCATGCAATGATTCACACTGGGGAAACTTTGCTTTGTCATTCTTACTTGTTAGCACTGTTCCCAACTTGTTTACATTGCCAAGGAGACGCCGCTGCCAATCAGTATGTGAACTGACACGCACACTCGGTTATGATCTGAGGAGTTATATATGTATATATATATATATATATATATATATATATATATATATATATATATATATATATATATATATATATATATATATACAGTACAGACCAAAAGTTTGGACACACTGAAGGCATCAAAACTATGAATTAACACTTGTGGAATTATATACATAACAAAAAAGTGTGAAACAACTGAAAATATGTCATATTGTAGGTTCTTCAAAGTAGCCACCTTTAGCTTAGATTACTGCTTTGCAAACTCTTGGCATTCTCTTGATGCCTACTTTGAAGAACCTACAATATGACATATTTTCAGTTCACTTTTTTGTTATGTATATAATTCCACATGTGTTAATTCATAGTTTTGATGCCTTCAGTGTGACTCTATAATTTTCATAGTCATGAAAATAAAGAAAACTCTTTGAATGAGCAGGTGTGTCCAAACTTTTGGTCTGTACTGTATATATATATATATATATATATATATATATATATATATATATATATATATATATATATATATATATATATATATATATATATATATATATAAACTTTTGGTCTGTACTGTATATAATATATATATATATAAACTTTTGGTCTGTACTGTATATAATATATATATATATATAAACTTTTGGTCTGTACTGTATATATAATATATATAAACTTTTGGTCTGTACTGTATATATATATATATATATATATATATATATATATATATATATATATATATATATATATATATATATAATATATAAACTTTTGGTCTGTACTGTATATGCATAGTATATGCAATTTTTCCAACTGAAGACAATTAAAATGGTTTTCTTATGTTTTCTTTATATTGTTAATGCTTCTAAGATCCAAATGCCTAGATTGGACTTTATTCCAAAAGTAATTTGTTTCTAGTTATTCATCTCCTAAAATCTAAAAAAAAACACACACACAAAAGAAAAAGTAATTAAATTTGAACATCCAGGTTTTGAGTTTCATCATCGAACAAATCTGATAGAGGATAGACATGACTGAATTTGTTCAAAAGAACAAGGAAGATTTATTACACAGAAAACCCAGCTCGTAATTTCAGTAGAATATTGGCACAGCCTAATATACAACCAAAGCAACTTTTAGTTGATGTCCTGGTTTAGAAGTCAAACCAGTTTGTCTTCCTGCAGTTAAAACATTGTTATTTTACTGTGACTAGCTGCTGAAGACATTCATCATGCCTAATTTATGTTTGTATACTAAGTTTCCTTAAATAGATGCGTGGAAATAAAGCAGATGTGCAGCACTGCGAGTCTCTGTATCTTGAACACAGCAAATCTACTTGTTCCATAAGTTTCCTGTCTAAAGGTTGAAATGAAATCTAATGTTCTGCTCTTATACTCCTACAAAAATCACGTGTGTTTGCTTTGGCTTACTTCTTTTCTCACTTTTAGTCAAATTAAAGATAACTTGAAGCCTAAACATATACATGTTCTGGAGCTTTCTGTCCCCAGCAGGAGGATATTTACTTCTCAGTGAAGGACTCTACAGGGATTCCACTAAATCAGATCACAGTCATGTCATTAAAATAATATATAGCATGCTGGAGTTAGCAGATCAGCAGATGTTTCTTTGGAATTTGAGTTATATCTATATGCTACATGTCCAGTTGCTCTTTTGTCATGTTTAGATTATTCAGGTATATCAACCAACTCCTCTGGTCCCCACTGACAGATAAAGTCTGCAATGTTCAACCTTTAAACTAAATATTTCAACAGTAACACAGAGTATGCTGTAATCCAGTGTTGTGTTAAATAGCTGGGTTTATCATAAGTATGGTCTTTAAGAAGTTAGCATGGATCTTATTTGTTGTGCTTTCATCAACTGCCCCCCCCCTCCCCCTTTTTTTTTCTTCTTCATCCTCCTGAATAAATCACTTCATTCAAATGTCTTGTAACTTGTTTGTAAGGTGGAGCCAGGCTTTTCCATTTAATAGTGCTTTGGGCTTTGGGTCTTAAATAAAAGATCACTTACAGCCCATTTCACCCAGAGTTTATTCAGATCAGACTGGTTTTTTTTAATAAGCCAAAAAGCTCCACAGAGAAAGGAGTCTAGATTTGCGATTAGTCATGTAGATGACATTTGAGTTGATTGTGTATATCAAGTTGTAGCAATGTGTAAATAATATCTTTTGTTTCCTGGAATTCCCGGATTGCTCTCAGTCACATGGCCTGTTGACATACAAAATACATTTCAGTGTTGCACCAAACAGAAAGACTGACCAATACAAAAGCTGAGCATAACTAATACAAGGACTTGCTACTTATTTTGGCAGCAGTTTAAGTTAACCCAGTTACTGAAGCGTAAATGTGCTGCAGATTGTTTACATTTTTTCAGAAAATACAAACTCTACAGCAGTGTTGTGCTAGTTTCTAAGAAATAGTAACTAGTTACAGTTACTTTATTCAAAAAGTAACTTAATGACTTGTTGATTACTTACACCAAAAAGTAATGCGTTACTGTTAAAAGTAACTTTAAAAAAAAAATAGTTTTTAAAGAATGTTCTTTAACGTTCCCATTAATGCCCTTTTATGTGTTATGATCTATACAAACACAAAACTGACAACACAAAACAAAAAGTCCGACCAGCACAAACTGAATATATCACAAGGATTTCTGAAATAAATAACAAAACAAGCTGAATAATATATTCACAATCAAAAACTAAAGTGGCTTCTGCATCATAAAAGCTGTTGTGTTGAGCTCTTAAAAATGTTCCTTTCACAGCATAAGTATGAAAACTATCAACAATGTAGAACACCGGGTTAGCTTCTAGCTACTAGCTTCGTCGAGGCATGGAGTTTCTCAAGGTGCTGCTATCGCAGTAGATTCGACCTTCGAACCAGAAAGACACAGCTTACATTTGACTAAAAAGTTGTTGTTTTTATGATCAACTAAACTGAAATAATAAGCATATTTTCACTTTGAGAAACTCGTCTTGCTCTCGCCTCGACTCGCCGCTACTGCCGCACAGACCCGAATAAACGGAGACACGCCCACAGTGCGTCTTCTTCGTGTTTACAGTGGTTCATCCACCAATCCTACAATGCGTCTCTGCTGTAAACAGGTTAGACTGTAGGCTACACTTCAGCCAAAATTCATTTATAAAAGTAACGAAACAATACGGTAACGGAGTTACTTTATTTTAAAAGTAATGCATTACAGTATTAGTAACTGTCAAAAGTAACTGCGTTACAGTAACGCGTTATTGCCCAACACTGCTCTCAAATCTAAGCTATACCATATGCTGTTCATTGATCATTGAAATGGTGTTCTATGTGACACTTTCCCATGAGTTTGATCTTGAAGCATGACTTAAACATACATACTATCAATATTGTATACATGTAATGTTGGTATGTGTATATTTTGAGGGGCCTCTCTGCATGAGTTTGAATCTCTATTTGTACTGTATTTGGACCTCACAGGCCAGACCGCTGCATAAGTTCAGTTCCATACGATATAATAGATTAAACACACTTCATAATTGCTGTTAGCCAAGACACAATAGATGTGTATTGAAATAATCAGAGCAGTGTCTATACTCTTGTGTATCTCAGGCCAAAATCACATTATTAGCAATCACATTATAATCGATTAATTGGATATAAAAAAAAAGTATGTTTTGCTTATTATAGATATATAAAATCTGCAATTCAGCATATTTATTTATGAAAGTGCACTTAAAAATGCAAAGGCCACATTTTGAGTTTAAATATCTTTCATTTGTAAATTTTTTCAAGCTTATAGTGGCTGCTTGTTGAGGTGTGCATTGGGGATTTTTCCTTTGAACAAATTCGCTCATGCAGGGTTGTTTCTTTCTGTAAAAAAACCAAAACCAAAAAAACATAACAGCATTTGAGTATGTAAAGTGAATCAATTTGTGTAAATCAATATTTGTATTATTTTTAATAATAATTGCAGATGGCAAGTTGACAACCATGCTTAAAAATATTTATATAAAATATAATATAACATTGTGTTGACAATTTTTGTTTAAACAATAGATATAAGAATTTAGAATATATAATAATATGATTTTGTATAATAATTAAATAATCTATGCATAAATGAAATATACAAACATTGAAAACATTTATTAGGACATAGTAAAGCCGCAGTGAATCACGAACCATTTTTACACGATAAGGAAATACAGTTTTTGCTGTTTGATGTTTCACCTTCATCTGTGACTTGGGACGTACACTTTTCCTGCTGCCGGTTGACCCTGTTCTCTTCGCCATTTCGCAAGCGGCTGTGTAATCTTGCCATCATGCTTACCTGTAACTTGAGCAGCCCAACTAATCGATAACACCATTCGTTGACAAGGAATTTTGTTATCGATTATTTTAGGTTTTATCGATTAGTTGTTGCAGCCCTAAACATTAGCTCTGTCTTTTGTAGGAGGTCATCTAAAAACAAGGCCCCTCTTCCTCCAGCAGTGGTGTCTTCTCGTGCCCCTGCAGTAACACACACTACCATGGAACAGGAGGAAAACATGCTGGAGCAAGAACTGTTACTGACAGTTGTGCTGCCTGAGGGAGTGGAGAAGACCACAATGGTCCATGGCAGGTGAGTCAATCCAGCACTCCTGTTTTTTAAATCCCCCTGAAGCCCAATGCAACCTCAAAGACAGTACAGCATTTGCATAGGACTTGTGTGAGAAATTACAGGATTTGAGTTCAGACATTTTGTTTGTAAAGTTCTCAAGGCTTGAATTGAACTCAGACCAGAGAATGGTCATAAACGGGGTACTGAGACTGCCACCTGAAAATATGTCAGAAGATTCAGTTGTGCTGTGGAGCTGTTTAATTTCTCCTCAAGATCAGGTTCTCATTACTTCTGACCTTATATATTTAAATGGTTTGTCACTAATAAAAAGTTTTCTCTGATAATAAGTGGATGATTTATGCGGATGATTAGTCAGGTGCTGCTTGATGTGCTTTAAAGTTTTTCTTTAAAGTGCTTCTATAAAAATTTGTAGTCTTAAGAATGTATTTATCAACTAGACTTGAGTGATGCTGATTTCCTCTTAACATTGTTCACATTTCTTTTATAAAAATATGCTAAAAAATGATTGTCACCAATATTAAACCAATCAATTTATTTTTGTATTTTATTTTTCTCAATCCATGGCCTTTCAGACAAGGTAATATATATATATATATATATATATATATATATATATATATATATATATATATATATATATATATATATATATATATAGTATAAGAAATTTATAGCCCAAAGGTATATTACACAGTAAAAATAAACACAAATAGTGATACCCTAGCTATAGAAGGTATTCTGTTTATTTTTTGATGAACAGAGAAGGATTTGGACGACATATGGAGTAAAATTTAATATTTATAGCCAAAGAATCCTCTGCCATTTTGGCATTTAAAGAGACCACATAAAAGAGTAAGAATATAACATGCTGGATTTAGTAGTCTCTCTGATGCAATGCTACATATGCATGTATGTGCACACAAGTTTTTCAATAAGAAGTGTCCTTCCTGATGGACTTTACTCTCAGTCAATTATAATGTTCTACAAGCAGGCAGAAACTTCAATGAAAGTTCTATACAGATTGTCGATGGGCTGTCTTTTGTATTTCACCAGTTAGGTTTAAAACACATAGGATACATTGGGGAACTAAAGCAAAATAAAAAATTATTGTAAGTAATATAAATATAATACACAATATAAATAATATATAATTTATCTAAATCTAAATCGTGACTCAAAACAACAACTTTTACAACTTTGCATCTTTATCTACATAATAAGTAGTTATTGATAACAGATACTTAATCATTGTCTCTGTGGCAGCTTGCAATGAAGGTGTCATTCTTGGACAACACAGGTCTATGAGCTAATTACAATAGTTACGAAACTCAACTGCTGCCAGAGAAGTGCTTCCATTAGCAGCTTGTTCTACATGAGTAGAATTCACAGCTAGAAGGTGCTCATTTTCACTACTTTTGAGTGACCAATGAGGTAAAAAAAATTGTAAGTTTTATATTTGGCTTTTTAAGACGTTGAGCAAACAGATCATCCTGTTCATTGCCCCACATACTGTAAAATTATTATTAAACCTAGTGGTTGAAAATGAGAACTGCACAAGCACTAATAGAAGCTCATTTCAAAAGGAATCACCAAGGTAATGCAAAGGAAAAAAATCTTAAGATAATGCATTCACATAAATTAAAAGTATAGGTAAATACAATTAAAAGTATAGGTACATACAGTGTGTCTCTGGTGTACAGAACCACAGGTCAGGTGCTGCAGGAAATTGCTGACATGCGAGTATATATATCACAGCATGGTTGTATGTGTAATATAACTTCAGTTCAGTATAAATAAGAAATTAATATTGAGTAACAGACATTTTCCACATAATACATCTAAAACATTTCTTTTTTAAGAGGCCACATGCTAGCTAGCTCACAGTGATTTGTACATTCCAGGTAAAGGTGCATATTGTGAAACTGGCTTCACTTCTTTTCTTTTAGGTTTTATATTTTAAGCCAAATGTGATGTTATACTGATGAAAAATGTATAGTTTTTCCACAATACAGTATACAGTATAATGTAAGAACAACTCTAAAGCTATATATCTTGATATCCATATTTTTTTATTTTTTTATGAGCTTGGCAACCACAAACAATGATATGAGCTTTGTGTTTGTCTTGCACATTGTGACAATACACACATACTTTATGACACACTGTCAAGAAGGAACTGCGTAAGAAGGAGCTGCGAGACTGTATCCTGTGTGGCTGGATGTTGTTAACTCTTAGCTACCATTTCCTTAAAATGTGCTAGATAGTCTTCTATATCATACATAAAACTTTGATTAATTTTTTGAACTGCAGTAAACTGAACCAGGTTCTAAGTTTATTAGCAAAGTCAACTAGAGAGAAGTTAATACTTTTTGCCAGTTCGTAATATTTAATGCAATATTTATTGGGTCTTTAATCTTAAATTCTGATCAATTTTGGAGTCAGTATAGAGAATAATTTCAATCATTGTCTTGCTTAAGCTAAACACTGACCCACCTATACTGTATATAACCCCTATATTTATATTCCCTAGCGTTCTTTATTGAAGTTTAGTTGTAAAGACATAAGTGAGATCATTAAGGTCACCAGTGCATTACATCAGTGTTAAAACAGCTGAAATTGCTCCCTTTTCTGAGTCACATGGGTGGTGCTGCACCAAGGAAAGGCTGGAAAATGAAAACGGGTTTCAAACAGATTCAGGTCTCCAGGTCAATGGGTTCTCTTACACTACAGCAATTTAGCCATCAAAATTCAGTATCTTTTTTTGTTTTGTTTTAATCTCCTTCTCCGAAGTGATCAACGTTCATTAGCTACGTGCTGCTTTCTCTTTTGCCAACTGATGGTGCTGTTGTCTTGGTTCAGTTCTCTGCATTGCAAAAAATCGAATTAAGCAAAGAGTAAAACATTTATATGTTTTTAATTAAACCAAATGAACTAAAATGTTGTTGCTCTTGTTAGGCTCATACTGAAAAAACGTTCAATTTAGGTGGATTAAGCATCAAATTCTTTCCCGTCTTTTCTGCTGGGATGCTAGCAGTGTCCCCAACCTTTTCTTCCTCAGGATTTAACTGTAGCTGCTGTATATTTCCAAAAGCTTCTCAGATTCTGGCATTCTAGCAGCAGTTGGAAAGCATCATGTTGCTCATTCTGTGTCACTAAAGGATTTTCCACACTCAGTATGCTCCTGTATGGCAGAAACATTCCTCCACTTCATAGGAGTGTATGCGCATCCATACATACATACTACAGCTTATATGCAGCATAAATTATGTATATATGTATATATATAAATTAACTAATATGTATATAAGCTGGGCATCTGTAAGAGTGAGGAATGTACTGTAAGTGTAAGGGCTTCAACCATGTTTAAAGTTTAGAAGATTGAACCTGAGATAAACAGGACTGTTTTTTGGTTAAAACCCAGAGGCTTCATAAAATTTGATTATTTCAACTAGTATGGCATTTTGCATGCAAATGAATACACCGTGTGTGCTAAACATCTTTTTGCTGACACGCACAGTGTTTGTTTGGAGTATCAAATGCACAATGCCTTTATTTACTTGTTGTTAATTCAAGCAGCCATGTTGACCACATGACCTTTAAAACGACATTATGTTTTCATTTTACTTGAAGTTTTTTCTCAGACCTGTGTGAGAACACTGTCATTGTTAGGAAAAAAGATTTCAGAATATTTGATACAGCCATATCTCCTTAGTTTTGAATGTCTCTTAGTTTTATTATGTTGGTCAATTATTGTGTTTTGCATGGAATAATAAAAAAAATCCACTATTGATGTTTATATTTTAAAAAAAGATAATAATGTAAGAAAGTGAAGAGGTGCAGCTTCATTTAACACCAGACTATTGCCTCCACAAGAGCTCCATCCAGTGGAGATAATGTAAAACTATAAAGATAAGAAGTGTATGTGTGTATAAAAGTCTTATCTGTGTTTTTTACAGTAAGCCCATGATTGACTTGCTCGTTATGCTGTGTGCAAAGTACCACCTCAACCCATCAGGCCACACTATTGAGCTAGTCTCTGCCAACAAGAACCACATTAAATTCAAGCCCAATGCTCTTATTGGAACTCTGGAGGCTGAGAAAGTTCTGCTCAAGCCCAAAGGCATGGAAGACAAGAATAAGAAAACTGGACCACAAATGCCAGAGGTAAAGTTCAGATCTTTTTAAGGGATCCTCAAAATGTATTATTCTGCAAACATTATTATTTTTTTGCATTTGAAAATAAATTGTAGAAACTTGTCATGGTTTAATTAAATTTATAATGTTTATATAAGATATTGATTTCTGATCTTATTTAATGAAAACATCCACAAGCTTTGTTTCTCCTTTTCTTTTCATCTCTTTTATTCATTGAATCACACATCTCTCCCTCAGGCTACTGTACGTCTAGTAATAAACTATAAAAGGACCCAGAAGACAATTTTGCGAGTGAACCCTAAGCTCGCTCTGCAGGAGCTGCTCCCCGCGATCTGTGAGAAATGTGAATTTGATGTGCAGAGCACCGTGCTGCTGCAGAACGTCCACTCACAGGAGCCTTTGGACCTGAAGAACTCCCTCAATGACCTCTGCCTCAGGGAGCTCTACGCCAGAGACACACGGGGTAATGACAATAACAAAGGCTTATTAGAAATATAAAAGGCTTATATGAAAGGCTTATTAGAAATATTAAAGGCGTATTAGAAATATTTAAGGCGTATTAGAAATCCAGCTGAACACAGAAGTATATTGACTTCTTCAGAGTTATGTTTTTTTTAGGATTAGCTGGCTGTCACTGACATTTTATTAACTCACCTTTCTGTACATCTTTGAACAGTTATCAGTCCAACAGACTTCCCTCCATCGCCAACTCATTCAGGTAACAGTCATTATGAGCTGTAATGTAATATACTTCTAAAAATGTCTCCTTAATATATACATATTAAGCTGCACATACAGGATGATAAAACATATCACTGGACTGGATGTGGCCTGGATGTACTGCTTCTGCTTAAAATTATTTGCATTTGACTGCATTTGGTGAATGGCACAATTGATCAAAACACACCAACACTCATCTAGAGGGTCTGAGATTAGATAACAACAAACATTAGTGCAATAAAATAGTGCAAATGATGCATTTTGCAGTTTCTGTCCCCCAATATAAACATAAATATTTCTTATTAAATTATATAAACGTGTGAATTTTTCAAACAGATGTTATGCAACCTGGCAAGGACAAACTCCAGAAAGAAAAAGAAAATAAAGGACTGTTTGGCATGTTCAGAAGAGGAAGCAAGAAGAAACCCGACCAGGTTGGTGTTGATATAAAACAGTTTAATATCAGAAGATGGTAGATTGTTTGGTAGTTAAATTGTTTAAAACAGTATTTACAGAGTCTACAGAGTGAGAAAGCTGCATTTCCAAAGCTTTTTTTTTTTTTTTTTTTGCTAATTTGTTTGCCACTGCATAAGCAGTTCAGGACTGATAGAGTATGTGTTTATTTTGGGTGCTCTTTAAGCTTTGCATGGACAAATCCTGAGCTTTTTCATTGGTCTGTGTTCATCCTCGCCCTTTTACCCAAATTCAGCCTTTTGCAGTCTAAAAACTGGCCCCAAGACTTCATTTCATTCCGCGTTCGAGTGTTAGAGATTGGTTATTTGCAAGACTGTAAACGTCAGGAAATTGCTTTTTCTTTTCATTTAAAAGGCATCAACTGTGAGTGCACCAGCATCCCCAACCAACAGGAAATCAAGACCCATGAGCATGAGTTCATTCAGCATCCATTCTTCAACGTACGACTCGAACACTATGCCGTCCGACACACCGAAGAAGAGACGGGCCCCTCTGCCTCCACAGATGCAGCCCTCTGAACTCAGCCATAACAACGGCAACTCTCAAACTATCATTCATGCTCCTGACAACCAGGTATGCAATGCTTATATTACACTTTTCTTTAGATTTACATTTCATATTAGTGCACACCCTGTACAATTAGATAAAAATAATAACAACAGTATTAGTGTGTGCTACAATCTTTGGGGTCTGAATTTATTTCTATACTACACACAATATTTATACTACACTTGCATACTACACTCAAAACTGTTCATGTCATTTTTAAATAAACATAATCCAGATCATTCTGGCAAATTCTATGTTGAGTGAATGCAGTCAGTTTCTTCTCTGGATTGTCAAGGTTGTGCCATCCCTGGGTCGAAGTTTATCTACCGAGTCATCTCTGAAAAGGAGTAAGAGAAAGGCTCCACCACCCCCAACCTCTCCCAGCAGCCTCTCGGTGACCCAGGATAAAAAAAAACAGGATACAACTGTAACAGGTGAGTCTGCAGTCCCCTGGCACCTAGTAAACATTTAGGCATTTATTAAGGATGTAAAAGCTTAGAACAGTCTATCACCAGTCGTGTTTTCCAAGCTGTTGCCGTACACTGTGTTGTAAACATCCTTTGAGCCACAGTGCAATAGTGGATAATCTGCAAAAGCCTGTATTTATTTTGTTGTTATGTATTTCATTTGAAAAAAATTAATTTTTCATCTGCTTTTTGGTGGTATCTAACTACTCTGCAAACAGTTTTAAGAGTCCCACATGAAAAGAGATAAACAGCTGTACTTTGTCCTGTGTGTAAACAGAGAGACATAGCAGTGAGTGAGCATGTTGACAGTGCAGACTGGTTAAGACTTAAATTTGTATACATTCTGCCTCCTAGTGGTTTTTTTAAGAAAGCACAACTCCTAGAGAGTCTTATGTTTCTTTTTTTTTTTCCCAGTTAGTGTTTTTCTGTTTTTCGATAACATGTTCTATTGATCTAATTTCATTACTGTTTTTAAATAAAGCTGTGGGCTGATAAACGGTTGTAGAAGAATAGCTTTCGCTAGATTTGAATGTGTGCTTCTACATTGCTTGACAAGTTCACACACAAACACGCACACACAGAAATTCAAAACAGGTATAGCAAATGCATCATGCTGAAGATTTATGGCATGAACAGCTTGAGCAGCTACAGGGAGCTGGTTGTTCCAGTCAGGAATTTGTGTAGTGGATGTAGTAGGCTTTGGTGATGTTTAAAAACTAAACAACAGACAGCCATTTTCTTTCTATTTTCCACTAGAACAAACATTTTCCACTGTTCTTTTCATACAGTATCCTAAGGGCTTTTCTTTTATTAGTTATAAAATTGGGACAAAAACAAAACATTATATTTGATAGTTTGCCATTCGGGTCAAGATAGTATCATTAGATATGCAGTTTTGATAACTTTTACATTGTGTGTAGTGTGTGAATCCCTTTACTTGAGGCAAATATTTGAGTTGATTGAAATGATTTAATCTAAGAAAGGAGTTAAAACACTGTCAAAATTTGTCTGTAATTTTTTTTAAATAGCAGCACCTTCAAACGGGTTTATTCCCTCTGCTAATATATGAATTTGGCAACATTACTTTAAAGAATAACCTGTTCTTCTTCTTCTTTTTCTTCTTCTTCTTTCGGCTTCTCCCATTAGAGGTTTCCACAGCGAATCATCCGTCTCCATACCCCCCTGTCCTCTTTCTGCCTCTTTCAAACACACTACTGCATGTCTTCCTCACCACATCCATAAACCTCCTCCTTGGTCTTCCTCTTTTACTCCTTCCTGGTGGCTCCATCCTCAGCATTCTTTTACTGATATACCCCATGCCCCTCCTCTGCACATGTCCAAACCATCTCAATCTCGCCTCCCTCACCTTGTTTCTAAAACTAACTACATGCGCTGTCAATCCAATAAACTTGTTTTAAATACTGTCCATCCTTGTCATTCCCAACAAAAACCATAACATCTTCAGCTCTGCAACCTCCAGCTCCACCTCCTGTATTTTACTCAATGCAGGTCTCACCACAGTCCTATAAACTTTCCCTTTCACTTTTTTTTATCACAAATCACTCCTGCTATCACTCTTCTCCACCCTGCCTGCAACCTTTCCTTCACTTCTCTAACACACTCTCCATTACTTTGCACTGTTGACCCCAGGAACCTGAACTCCTCCACCTTCTCCACTTCTTCTCCCTGCAACCCCACAACTCCACTGCCCTCCCTCTCATTCACACACATGTACTCTGTCTTACTCCTACTGACTTTCATTCCCCTTCTCTCCAGCGCATACCTCCACTTCTCCAGGCTCTTCTCCACCTGCTCCCTACTCTCACCACAAATAACAATATCATCTGCAAACATCATAGTCCAGGGAGACTCCTGTCTGACCTCGTCTGTCAACATGTCTATCACCAGTGCAGTAAAGGGCTCAGATCCGATCCATGATGCAGTTCAACCTCCAGTCTGTCGTTCCCACTGCACACTTCACTGCTGTCACACTGTCCTCATACATGTCCTGCACCACCCTCACATACTTCTCTGACACACCTGACTTCCTCATACAATACCACAACTCCTCTCTCGCCACTCTGTCGTACGCGTTCTCTAAATCCACAAACATACAATGCAACTCCTTCTGACTTCTCTGTACTTCTCCATCAACATTCTCAAAGCAAATATTGTATCTGTAGGGCTCTTTTTTGGGATGAAACCATACTTTGCTGACAGATGGTGACCTCTTCTCTCAGCCTGGCTTCCACTACTCTTTCTCATAACTTAATGGTGTAACTTTATTCCCCTGTAGTTACTGCAGGTCTGCAGATCTTCCTTAATCTTAAAGACCGGTACCAGCACACTCCGTCTCCATTCCTCAGGCATCCTCCCACCACCCATAATTCTTGTTAAATCTTGTTAAAAACTCCACTGCAAATCTCTCCTGAACATCTCCATGCTTCTATTGGTATGTCATCTGGTCCTACCGACTTTTAACTCCTCATCCTCTTAATCACTGCTCTCACTTCCTCATTACTAATCCTATCCACTTTCTGCTTCACTTCATCCACGTTGTCCAACCTTTTTTCTCTTTTATTTTCGTTATTCATTAGCTTCTCCAAATACTCCCTCCACCTTCTCAACACACTCTCCTCACTAGTCAGCACAATTCCATCTTTATCCTTTATTGCTCTAACTTGCAGCACATCCTTCCCAGCTCGGTCCCTCTGCCTGGCCAATAGGTACAAATCCTTTCCTCCTTCCTTAGTGTCCAACTTCTCATACAGCTCCTCATATGCCTTTTCCTTGGCCACATCCCTCTTCACCTGCTGCTGCATTTCCTTGAACTCCTGCCTATTTTTCTCATCTCTCTGTCGATCCCAATTCTGTTTCGCCAATCTCTTTCTCCTTATTCTCTTCTGCACTTTCTCATTCCACCACCACGTCTCTTTGTCTTTCTGTCTTTTTCTAGAAGTTTTACCAGTGAAACACTGAAGGCACCCCTTTAACTTCCAGCTTCACGTTTATCATCCTATCAGCAACTCTCTTTACCTCCACATCACTCTTACTGTACTCTTCCTTCAGGATCACCCCTACACCATTTCTCTTTCCATCCACGCCATGATAGAACAGTTTAAACCCCCTCAACTTTTCCTGGCCTTACTCCCTTTCCACTTGGTCTCCTGAACACACAACATATCTACCTTTCTCTTCTCCATCATATCAGCTATCTCTCGCCCTTTACCAGCCATAGTACCAACATTTAAAGTACCAACCCAAACCTCCACTCTTCTACACTTCTCCTTTCCCTGCTGTCTCTGTTGAAGTATTCCTCCTTTTCTTATCCTCCTTTGGCAAACAGTAGCCCAATTTCTATTAGTACCCTGTTGGATAGCAATACATGTGGCGGTCGTTGGTACCCCGGGCCTCGATCGATCCGGTATGGAATTAAATTAAGGTTTGTGATCCGCATATTTGACTTGCCATGTTTTATGCTGGATGCCCTTCCTAACACTCCCCAACTATCTGGGATTGACTAAGAGTGCACTGGATTGTGCAACCCTAATGGCTGGGTTACATTTTATGCAGTCTACAAAAACAAATTCACTGTTTCAACAATTTCACACTTATAATCCATATATCGAACACTTATCTTACGTATAATGGAAACACCCTCAAACCAATCAGATATAGTAGAGTCTCTGTCAATAAATTCCATAGAATTTACATAAATATATTGCTGTCAAAAGTTTGGAAACACCCAGTCTTTGATTGTTTTTGCATGTTCCTTTTGTTTATATGCAACAAACTAGATGATTTAACTGTATGAAGATTTACCTTAACCAAACAAATAAATACATGTACAGATGGTAAACTTTATTTTTATTGAAACTTTTATTTATTTTTTTCTTCAAACATTCAGCTAAAATACTCATGTTTGCAATCCAGTTCATCCCAGAGCAGTTCAATAGGTGACTGGGCAGGCCATTCCATGAAGGATAACACTCCAGCCCACTGTTTGCTTTCTGAATAACGCTTACAGAGCATGGATGTATGCTACAGTTCATTGTCTTGTTGTATGGTAAAGTTGGTTCCAATTAGCAGCAGTCCAGACAGAACTGCATTGCATTAAATTATGAAATGGAAGCCATATTGGTTTAGTGTTTCTTTCACCCAGATTAACTCTCCAACTTTCCCTGCTCCAAAACAACCCCAGACCATTAAACATCCACCTCCACGTTTGACTGTGGGTGTGAGGTGGTCTGCTAACATCTTCTCTTTTGTCTTACATTTTTCTGTTAGAGAAAAACATTTCAAATTTTGGACTATTTCTTCCTGTCATTCAGTGACAAATTATTGTTGTATATAAACAAAATAAATATGCATGTGTCTCAAAAATGTTAAAAAACTAGGTGTTTCCAAACCTTCGACAGACACTGTACCTTGTGTCAAGTGCAGCATGCCAGCAAATATATAGGATTTGTTAAAATGTATTAAACACCTATATAATCAAATTGCTTCACCAGCAAATTTGAATTATTGTCTTGGCCACAGGCTGTAATCTATAAACTATGAATTCTATGTTTGTATGTTGTAATTAAATGCTTTTTGTGGATTAACAGAAATATTTTGTGGTATTAAGTGGTAGCTTGGGCTCCCCTGCGGTTTTAGGTAGTTGTTATTGATGTTATTTCGCCCTCTAAAAGACAGTCTGTGTCTGTTTTTACAACTAATCGTTTAATATTACATTTATTTTCTACATAATGAGAGGAAGATGATGGAGAAAAAGATAAGAAGTTCTTCTTTTTTTATTTCTTTTCTCTAGGAAATTAAAGCACTTGACTTTACATATTGTCCAGAAGGGGGCATATAGCAAAAAGGGGTTTCTTTTATCTTGGCTTGTTGTTGCTTCTCAACCTCAATGTGGTAGCATTTTCTCCCTCTGTCATTTCTTTAGATTGTAATTATATGTTCATGCCAGTGTTTGTATGTTTTCCAAACAGTATCTTTTTCTCATGATTTTTTTTTTTATGTGTAGATAATTTTCTTTTATTTCTTATATAGTTTATAAATGATACATTTGGGATGGGGGGGTGTCGTAGTTAGAAAAATATTAGGAACAACAAATACTTTAGCTAGCATGTCATGTTGTCATGTTTATAATTCCTTCACCTTTATTTACATTGTTGACTTATATTTAAATGAACTGAATATTGATATTATTATTAGTGACTGGTGGTCTAGTGGTTAGGATGCGGCGCTCTCAAAGCTGCTGCCCGGTTTCAATCCCCGGTCAGGGAACCAACCCCAGCCATTAGGGTTGCACAAGCCTTAGTGCCGGTCCCAAGCCCGGATAAATGGGGAGGGTTGCGTTAGGAAGGGCATCCAGCGTAAAAACATGTGCCAAATCAAACATGCGGATGATCTGCTGTGGCGACCCCTACTGGGAGAAGCCGAAAGAAAAAAAAATTGTGATTTACAATTGTATCTACAATTCCTGGACATACAACTTATTCAGCTTGCTTCACTCAAAGATTAAATTAAGCATTCACATTTAGTTTGGAAATGTTTAGAAAGATTTTGAACTAATCTAAACAAACTGCAGAACGGAATCCAAATTTCAATGGGTATGAAATGAAATCACACTGTTCTCCAAACCTGATATGGTCCATTTGGAATTGTTACTATAGCTGCATAGTCATTTCAGTGTAGGTGTCAATACTAAAAGCTGGAAGACAGTTCAAAGTGTGATAAGAAATATATAAACTTAATAACCCAGGATGTTGTCTGTTTGTTTGTGATGGTTGGCCAGACTCATGTGTTTGTGGCTTCTATGGAAGACTGCACTATGAGCTTTGCAAGCTGAGTACTAATGCAGTTAACATTTAATAATGCAGTTAAAATGTCTTTTTAAAGAGATGAACCATACTTGAGTGTGCATTGATATTTCTCCATACGCTGCAATAATATGACAAATGTGAGGAGAATGTGAGGAGAAAGAGACCTAACAAGGGCTCTCATTGTAACTATGAATGTTTTACGTTTCAAAATGTATTGAATACTCAGGGCCCCTATGCCAAAAAGCTCTTGTAAAAATGCATTGTTTTGCTGAGATGCAACAGCATGCACTTTCAATAAAAAGTAACTACAGGGGTGAAGGTGGCATTGCTTTTAGGGAGTAATTGCACTCTAATCGGGGATGTGAATCTGCAGACAGACACAGCTCGTCGTTCATAACCACAAACGAGCAGCTTCTCGAGACTGGAGAGAACCTTTACTTTCCTTGTGCACGACAATATTTTCCCTTCTCAATTTGCACTTTTTTGTGTTTGTGGGCTGCATTTTAATATCCTTTTTTTTTTCAGGATATTAGAGTTTGATAAGTCTTACATTATTTCAACAGTAGATTCTGAAGGTTCAGAAATAAAGTGTTGGCAAAGTTTGGAATCGTCTCTGAACACTTGTGTCTTCAGGGCTGTTTCGTTCCCCTGCTGACAGCAATAATCAACTTCACATAGGAGGAGAGGGAGGCATGGAGTACAATCATGAAAAATGCAGGGGGGTAGAGTGACAGCAAGAAAAAAGACAAAAAAAGAAGATTAAGATATAGAGCATAAAGAAAAAGTAAAAATGCAAAAAGAAAAAGTTAAATAAATTGTGTAGGAGAGGAGCGCAAAGCCCAGACTTTTATCGCCACTATCTATTTCTATGGCACTTCACTATTCCAGGAAGAGAAAGAGAAGAGAGAGAACGATCACAGAGCACTCTGCAGAGAGAAGCGCTTTCTTTGAATACTGCTTCTGCACTCCAGTCCCCACCGACAGCCCTTGAAGTGCTGAATGAAGCGGCTGGCGCAGGAAAGTGTGATGTCTTAATTAAGAGCGATCCACTCACTCTGAAAAACCATGTGGCACAGCAGCACTTTGGCCTGTCTGCTCCACTCTCACACTAACACTGCTCCCATCAGCCCATTATGTAAACCGCTCCTGGACACCGCCGAGGAGTAGAATACGGATCTCTTTATTAACCCGTGCTGTAAATGGCCACTGAGCCAACTCTGAAAACTAAAGCAGACACAGAATAATCAAGGCATCGATTTGAGTCGAAGATTTAAAGGTTAATGAACACATTGAAACCAATATGTAACCTGGAGTCAAATCAGCCTTTTTAACAGTTTCAAGTGAAAGTAGCTTTTTACACAATTTTAATAAACGGATCAAGTGAATGGGAACTAAAGAAAGAATGCCTTTGCCCTCTTTTGCTAGAGAGCCTATTAATTTTTGACACTAGAGGAGTACTAATTCACAAGAAGCAGTACTTTCGCAGTAGGAGACATTTGACTGACATTGCAGACACCCACCCATGTTTACTCGGCATGTTTAATCAAACAAAACGCTAATAACTTTTAAAGATGGGAGGCCGTATGTACACCTTGCTCAAAAGAGCTCATTGTGTCAGTGTTCAAATGTTTGTTTTCCCATCACAGCCTGGTGTACAGAAGTGCAAATACATAAGAGTAGGAAGAGCAAATCAGACTGATGCTATGCACATTGCAAGGTTCTAAAGCTTGAGGCCAGCTTCAGAAAAGATTATGAATACAAAAGATTAAGATGTTTTGCAAGCAGTGTGTTTGCAAATGTGTACATATCTTATTATGTTGGATAGTGCAGATTATAAAACAAACTTAAGCATGTGGCAAGTTATGGGTTCTTGGCAGAGCTGGTGATATAGTATACTAAATTAAAATAGTCTTAAGTGTTTTGTCTCAGAAAGGTTTTATGTATATAGTTCTGCAATTATCGTAACCGTTTTCCTTCAGAACAGTATGTAATTTTCATATTTAAAAAATTGTTGCAGGGTTGACAAAAAAAGAGGTCCAAGACAATCAGGAGTCTCCTATGGTTCCGGACGTTCCTGTAAACTCCAGTCCTGATGAGAGCTTATGTCCTTTGCCAGAACTTCTGGAGGATGACAGCAGCGTCAACATTTCTGTTGACGTGTCTCTGGACTCTGGCAGAGCAGAAACTGCCTCCCCGACTCAGGATACGGAGATGGAAAGTGTAGCTCCACCTAGGGGGAGCTCACAAGAAGTCTCATCTGATCTGACCACAGATGGCAAGTACGACAGTTTTGAGTCGAAGAAAATAAGGCTGTTTACTCTTTAGTTCATTTTAAAAACATAGTAGAATTGGTGGTTGGTTTTCTAAACCTTCACATGATTTTTGTACTAACAGGCTGGCGACAGACACTAAGGTCAACAGAAATTTTACTGAGACTGATTCCAATACCCTGTTAAAGGCAACAAACAATGGTGTGTTGTGTTTCCATATCATTTAAATCGTTTTAAACCATAAATAAAAATGTTTAAAATCAACTTTATTACAGTTAAGTACCTATAAATTGAAATGTTTATGGTCTGATTTCTCAACTTTCTTATTTTCCTCTCTTATACAGCCAATTTTGATGGGAAGACTGAAACAGCATGTTTAACTGCTGAATGTTCTACAGTGATGAAGGAAAAGAGCACTGCACCACTGAATGCAGCTCAAAATTCTGTACAGCAAGTCACACACACTCAGCAAGCAGAGCCACAGGTTCCAACTAAGCCTAGTTATGCAGTAGCTGCAGTACAAACAACGCCTAACGCTTTTTTCACTGCAACTAGTGTTAGCCAGACACACACTGAAATTCAAACAGAGATATGCAGCTCTACTGAATTTATACATGTCCCGGAGTCAGTTGTCTCTACATCTGCAGCTTTATGGAGCCCAAAACGAGACATGGGCACATCTACAGAAGAGTTCCAAACACAAGAAATTCGGCCAACCTCTACGCAAAATTTTAATATACAGGCATGCACATCCACTCAACTCCCTGAAATCCCAAAAGCCATTCAGACTCCCAATCTTAAAAATCAAAAGTCCACACAGATTTACTCAGCAACTAAACCTGGAAGTCTACAGTACTATGTTGCCTCTGAGCCAAAGCCCTCAAACGAACTCACCCGTGATTACATCCCCAAAGTAGGCATGACCACCTACACAGTTGTGCCTCCGAAGTCCTTGGACAAGCTGCGCTTTTTTGAGGTGGAGCTGACGCTCGAAGCTCCCAGTGTGCCTGGAGTTCAGGAAGTGAATGTGGAGACTTTAAGTCAAAAAGCTACAGCAACAGTGCCAGCAGCAGCGGCATCTCCCACCAGATTTGAGCGCAGGCTTGATAGTGCCAGTGATGTCTCTCCGTCAATTTCCCCAACTGCTAAATCTCCTTCAGACTCCTCACATACTCCTCAGACCAAGGAGAAGAAAGTTCCGCCTGCAACCAGGCCCAAACCAGCTTCCTTCCGTTTACCGCCAAACAAAAAAACACCTGGAAGTTACGTCAACTCGGCAGTGGTGCGCAGTAGGAGTTTAAGTGAGGAGAAAGAACCACTAGCTAGCCCGCAAAGAGAAAGTTTCCATGGGCCTCTGCAGGAGACCTTTCCCCCTCCTCCACCACCCATCCAGTGGGAGGAGGAGACGAAGACTACTGAGGAGCAGCACATTTCTCCACCAACATCTCCACTAAAGCAGAAGGACATGGAAAGATCTAGTCCAGCTGCCTCCCCGAGAGAGACGAAAGTGTTTGGTGGCTCAGCGCATTCGCTTTTGGCCCGCCAAACGAGTTTACCGACTGCTGGTCTGACTCTGGAAAAGCTGCGGAGTTTTGCAGCACCAAAACCATTCACCTCGTCCACACCATCCCGCTTTGCCCAGGCTGTCAATACTGCAGTCAAGAGATCTCAGACTATTAGCCACAATCCTGCTAGGCTGTGCAGCCACAAGGTGCCTTTGTCAATGACCAAACGTTGTGCGATCAGCGAGACAGATGAGGTTGTTGAATTACCCACTTTCAGGGTGAGTATGTGTTTTGTGTAGGGTTCAAAATTGTATATTTTTGGACTGTTATTATATATCTTTTATTATAATTTTTCCCTCGCCATGAGGTGGGAAGGGCCTAGTTTTGTTAGTGACTTGGGACCGGTGTACTTTATCCCCATTCCAACAACTGAGCACCCCTGGGGTTAAGGGCCTTGCTTAAGGGCCCAAGAGTGGCAGCCTGTTAATGCCTTAACAACTGGCCTACCACCTCCCCCACTGTTAGTAATATATATAGTTAAACAATGGCACTCAAATTGCACAATTATCCATCAACGTCAATGTGATAGCGTTTGTTAGACTGATGTATAACCATTTTGTGTATCAATTGCTGGAAAGACCTTTTCTGAGCTTCTGTGACTGAGGAAAGCACTGTTCTTTTCTTTCAACCTTTTATGTGCCATTTTCCTTGGTGGCATCACAACACAACATCTCTAAAAAAAAGCTTCTGTTTGATGATGGGATAGAGTGTGCATGCCATTGTGTTTACTGACAGATGATCCTGCGTGTTTGTTTCTCTCTGCTTTCTGTCCATGCATGTGAGGTGTGTCACAGTATCAATGTCTCTATCACCAGCCTGCTGCCTGAGGGACAGCTTCGTGTGTGTGTGTGTGTGTGTGTGTGTGTGTGTGTGTGTGTGTGTGTGTGTGTGTGTGTGTGTGTGTGTGTGTGTGTGTGTGTGATAGAGAGAGAGAGAAAGGGTAAAATCAGTGTCAGGAATAACTCCACAGCTCACACATTCTGTGTTTAATTATCTATCATTTCCAAGAGGACAACATGGCTGCTGTTTCATCATAATATTTATCTACTCCTTTTGCATTTGCTGTATATTTGAGGGGTGTAACTCAGTGCTGCTGAATGTAGTACTATTTTAATGGCTGCAAATGTCTTTATTTGGATTTAAATATAATTTGTGCATCTAATCCATTTGTATTTATTTATTGGTTTGTTTACTGTACATGATACCCATTAGCACAAGGTAGCAGCACTGTCTGCTTTTTTCATGATAGTCATAATCTAGTTTATAATTCGTCTCTTCTGAGATGCATATACAGTACAGACCAAAAGTTTATATATTATATATATACAGTACAGACCAAAAGTTTATATATATTATATATACAGTACAGACCAAAAGTTTGGACACACCTGCTCATTCAAAGAGTTTTCTTTATTTTCATGACTATGAAAATTGTAGATTCACACTGAAGGCATCAAAACTATGAATTAACACATGTGGAATTATATACATAACAAAAAAGTGAACTGAAAATATGTCATATTGTAGGTTCTGCAAAGTAGGCATCAAGAGAATGCCAAGAGTGTGCAAAGCAGTAATCTAAGCAAAAGGTGGCTACTTTGAAGAACCTACAATATGACATATTTTCAGTTGTTTCACACTTTTTTGTTATGTATATAATTCCATGTGTTAATTCATAGTTTTGATGCCTTCAGTGTGACTACAATTTTCATAGTCATGAAAATAAAGAAAACTCTTTGAATGAGAAGGTGTGTCCAAACCTTTGGTCTGTACTGTATAATCCCACCATGTATTTTATGTGCGTATTTAGTAGAGTATTTAGTTTGTTTCTTATAACTTAAAATAAACAGTCTCATCGCTTCATTTAAATTACACTGATCCTCACAGGGCAGTGACCATCACTGCATGACAGTTACCATGAACATGGGCTGTGCTTGAGCTGGAAGCTTCCTACTTGCTCCCTTAATGCTCATGCCCATATCACTAAGCTTTTCCTAATATTTTATACAACACCAAATCTACATCTGTATTCATGTAAAACATATTATCTGGTTATCTAGAACTAAACTGCTATCTGACCGCACCCCACGCATTCTATGTGTAAATATAAACACGACAGGCCTTTTAGTGCACTCCTTTTTATTTTTTTGTGATGTGCACACACTTGTGGATATAAAGTATATACTGGAGTATTTTTCTATGAGGGACAGAACAAAAGGGTATATAAGTTCACATATTTGTAAGCGCTAACTGCATGTGTGTATGTGTGTATATACTCTGTAGGATGTGGACAGTGGGCATGGACAGAGAAAGAGCAGCAGCGACTCCTATGCTTCTCCAGTTGATGAAAACGAGGATGTGTGGAAAAGGAGAACACCTGAACTCTCTCCAAATAGCGGACCTACCGCTCACTGCATCTGAGTAAGTAAAATGTGCCCGTTGCTTTAGAAATAAATGCAGACAGAACGATACAATAAGATGTACACATTCATTTGCATTTGAAGAAACAGCTATAAACCAGTTATAAACGAGTGCAATTGATACATTAGCCTCTGCTGTGTGGTAACAATCTTCCATCCATATGACTGTTTTTACATACTATATGCATATGACCACAGTTTACCCCCATATAAAACATATTAGTTTTAACCTGTTACCAGGTGCCCCCCTTTTGGGACTCTCAGCTAAAAATGACCTACCTAAATTTACATGTTAACAGTTCCTGACAACAATGTTCCCTAATTTATGCAGGTGTCATAACAGTGAGACAAAAAATAATAAAGCATTTGACAAGCTATAGTTTTGCCAGATCCAAGAAAAAAATATAAATAAAATGAAAGGAGAAGATCTAATCAACACTTAATGCATTTAACACAACAGACCTATTCTAATTCTAATCTAGTCTTATTGACGTATAAGTGTAAAGTACATAGACAGTTAGAGTGCTAAAATTGGCTAGAATATAATAAAAACTGTCTGTGTCATTTACATACAGCTTTTTTATGAATACATTTGATCACATGAAATGTTGATAAGCAATGTCTGAAAAAAATTCACAGAATTTTTATGATTAATGAATGCTGTAAAAAAACAGCTAAAAGCAATCTGAACTTTCATCAGTTTTACTTCAGTATATAACAAATACCTAAAGCTTTTTGAAGTATTATCAGTAATACTAATTCAAATAATGTTAAATGTATAGTCTTTACAGTTGTAATTGTGATGAGTGCTATATGTTTTAGTTCATTTTGTTTAGAAGTATTAAACTAAGCTCATTTTAATTTTGCAGGTCATTAAAAAATATTATAAAGGCCATTTTGTACAATTCTATGTTACAGTATGTGTCTTTATTTGCAGGAAAGTTTGGTGTTTTCTGTGATGTCTCCACTTCTGAAGACTTTGCCTGCACAGGAACAGAGTATTTAACCACTTCTTTAACCTTTATCTCACCTGAGTGCTTTAATTATCATGTTTTATCTTAGTGCCTTTACCCATTGTCCTCACCGCTAATTCGTCTTTTTCCATCCACTGTGAGGACATTCCAGCTCAGTGCACCTAAACAAGGAACAGCATAGAAAAATCACAACTCTGTATATTTCTGTTTTTTTTTTTTCTTTGATTGATTAAATAATTGATTGAATAATTGATTGATTTAGTCCTCTGTGTATGTCCATTTCCTATTGCTTGTTTGAATTCCTCTCAAGGAAGTAATGGCTGTTGACAGAGGCTAACACATACAAACCATATGGTGTCGTGTACATATACATTATATACCATCAAATATCTGCTAAAAAGAGAGATTCACAACTTGTACTTTTAGTAGCTAGTCTTACTAGCTTATTGGTAAATTTACAGCTTGTAGAAAATATCACACTCAGCTACACCTGACCTGAAAGTTAGAGACCCATTTTCTTTACATTTTTATAGTTTTTTTTAAATCATATATGTTCAGTTATGTAAAGTCTCATTGTGCTCAGCTGTAACTCAGTGTTATAACTGACATGTGCTTTACTGGAATGCATTGAAAATTAATTTTTATTATTTTTAGAGAACATTCTATGTGTTCTAGAATTTGGGACATATACAGACTTTTAGCAAGAACAGACTTTAATGCTACTGGCAATGTGGAAGTGTTAATATGGGTCTTATTATTTAGTCTGGTCAGCTGAAACAGGTATGTTAGAACACAAAAGTAAAAAATAAAAGGTGTCCTGTACTGCTGGAAACTGCCCATGCACTCTCTTAACTGTACCTCTGTTCCCCTTTTCTATCTACAGCATGTCTTTGTGTGTAAAAGTGTGTAAACTCTTACTTAGCCATAGTTCATGCAATAGTTGGTTAGTACAGCGAACATCTGATGCTTCTGAGGAAACAAGGACACTGGGTTTAAAAACAATGTTATGCAAGTTATTCACAGACAATTTTTAAAGCTTGACTACACTTGTTGCATTTATCATAGTCTCTGTCTCAAATCCATTATATATATAAAAAAAAAAAGATCTTATGTTCTTGTTGATTCCTATTGATTCTAGATCTGATATTTAATATGATTTTCATGAATTATGAATATGTTCAGATTTATGGAAGATTGGGTTGTATTATTTGTGTGTTGCCCTTTAACTTATTAAATGCAGTGAGTACTGTGGTTATCAGTTCATAAAAAAAAAAGGTACTCGAATAAGCCAGCCTGGTGTTGCTCCAAACTTGTGTGCGCGTATTCTGAATGCATACCTTTAGTACAGCTAAACATTACTGGTGGACATTACAGAGCTGTACAGTAAATGACATGAATCTCAATGAAGTAAGCAGTATGTAATGGAATGTCCCTGCACACATTTAATAATGCATTACACATATAAGGTTTCTGTGTACAAAACATGTATGAGGGCTGCAAAAAAAAAAGAGCAAAAATAAAGAATTTTAACAAAGCTGAGCAAAAAGAGAAACACACTGATCTGCTCAGGCTTGTTTTAAAGACAGTTCTGCTGTAAAATATTTCCAAACTGTGCATTAAAATGTAATACATCAACCTTTCATGACTGCTTGTTGCTGTTGTTGTTGTTGTTGATGTGTTTTACAAAGCTGCATCTGTTTGTCAAAAGCTAGCTACAATTGATGTCCATATCGGAAAAGGTTTCGTGAACATGTATCAATAATAAGATACACATATAAATATTATGTTTATTTACACCATATTAAGCAATTTCATTGTATGAAAATAAATCACTATAGGTGTGTACTTAATTGTAAATGCAATGCCTGCTGACTCAAAACAGAAAAACAATATAAGGTTCTTCTCAATGGAGACCAAGTGAAATTTGATTCATAAGAGTTCATGCAGCACTGGTTTATTCAACACTAGAATAACCTATGCAGTACCACTATTATTAAGTTAAAAAAGACACTATAGCATTGAATATGGTTATTCAGTATTGGATCCTGACATGTCATAACACAGCGTGAATTTATGTTTTTGATACATACCAAGCAGTTCTGTAAATGACTGGATAAGGGCATCTTAAATAAATTTTCTTTTTAAATTTTTTAAGACTGGTCTATGGAAAAGCTCATCAAGCTCAGCTACTGTAAGGAATGTTGGTTTTTTGTAGCAGTGGAAATAACAAACCATGACTTTTAAAGTTTAAACTGAGTATTGAGTTTTTACTGTTATTACCCTGTTCAGATGGTCACTTGAATGGAACTGTTTCAATACATATGTCAATTACTAAAAAAAAAAAAAAACAGTAAACCTTTAAATAACTTCAACTTGGATTAAAAAAAAAAGGTGTTCTCTTAACATTTTTAAATATAAGCCTAATATTGGAAAAGTTGGATTAGCTACAGTATGATCCTAAAATAGGCCTAAATCTCTACTCGGGGGGTGCGTGGATTATTATTTCTCTCTCTCTCTCTCTCTCTCTCTCTCTCTTTCTCTCTCTCTCTCTCTCTCTCTCTCTCTCTCTCTCTCTCTCTCTCTCTCTCTCTGTGTGTGTGTGTGTGTGTGTGTGTGTGTGTGTGTGTGCATAAAGTAGTAAGAGCCATTTGCTCCAAAAAAAAAATCAAGAACCATTATATTAAATGATTGTATATTAAATGGCTGTTATAAATGTGGCAGCTTTTTTTTTTTTCCAATCCCGAGTTACAACAAAGCTTTAAACACACATCAATACACTTATCGATTGTGTACATTACATTTTATAATTTATTCGACTCATAAGTGGCGTGTAGCCTAAAAACTTTAGTTAAATGCAGGTGAATATAAGGTAAGGGATGCTCACGGTCCTCGCAAGAGTCTCTGTCTTTTTATTTATGTATTTTTACCCCAGACTAATAAATGAAGAGCAGCATTTTCATATACGGCGCTATATTTGCGACGTGACGTGACGTGACGTACTGTCGCGCGCGTGCATGACTAATAATGACAGGCGGCCCTTTAACCCGGCGCGTCGAAAAAGCGCGCGGCCGTCCGTTTTACTGGGTGACGATGGGAGCACCGGGAAAAGACACCAAGCAGAAACCGATTCGCAGGTACAGTAACTCCATCACGCATTCATACTGTATGTACCGGTGTCATGCAGATCGCGCGCGCATGTTATAGCGTGTTTAATGTGCACTCGGATTTTTTGAACCCCCAACACACACACACACGCACACACACAGAATGCAACCCTATCTCTTATGTAATGTGCTTCACGGCTGCTGTACATAACGAAAGATTAACGCTCCGCGCGCAGTATGCATGCGTCAGCAAAAAAAAAAAAAGTGCGCGAGACACATTTATTCCCGGCGTTAAAGGGAAACGGCAGCACTCCTGAAACTGACTTTACATTCCTTTTTTTTCATTTTTCTTCTTTGCTTTTATTTCGATTGCATTTCTTCTCATGTGTGATTTAAGGCAAGACACGGGTCATACACGCAGGTATGATGGCACAACAGGTAGGTGTTTTATCATTGCTCTCTCTCTCTCTCTCTCTCTCTCTCTCTCTCTCTCTCTCTTTCTCTCTTATTTTTTTCTTTGTGCCAGATCTGTAGATATATGTTTTATTTTTGAAAAAGATCATGACATTTGATGAATATTTCAAAGTAAAAAATAATGACATCATCATCATATCCTCGCCCCTCTTTATTTTATTTTTTTGGTCGTGGGGGGTGGGGGGTGGGGGGGTGTTTAATCGAAAGCAACCAACTCTTGGAGAAATGTGCATGCAACTTGGACAGGATGGTCGATCTCGATCTTTTATTGAGTCAAAGTTAGGATAAGAACTGGTGAGGCACCTGACTTATGCAGATGACCAGCTTAAAAACCATGACTCATGTAAACTTTACTATACGTTGCCTAAAATTGCAGAATGACATTATCTGGAGTGGATTTTTGTGACTGATGTGCCTTTAAATCTTTACTCTGTTACAACTCACCACATGGGGAAAAAAGAATTGAAAGGAATCTGTTTTCACACACACTTTAGAGTTTTAAGATTAACTGTTTAAAACATGATTCATTTACTCGAAGTCATTTTCTTGATGTCAGGTATAACAGCTCATGACTTATCTTTATGGCCTGTCAGTTATATCTGTTTTATTATACTAGGTTTATTGAAGTGCACTGTAATATAATTTCTTTTTTTATTAAACAATAGTGTCATTGGGTTAAGTGTTGGCTAATACACAGCCACATGCATCTCACACTACAGGGAGGCAGAGGGTAGGTGGGTAGGTATGTTTAGATAAAGATCCATGCAAAGTTTTCCCGCCTTGCTGTATACATGTAGGCGGGAATCTTTGTGGTATGTCATGTTCCCATTGAGCCCTGCCTTTGCTGAGTCCTTGTCTAGCACACAGATAAACAGAACAGTGTGTGTGTGTGTGTGTGTGTGTGTGTGTGTGTGTGTGTGTGTGTGTGTGTGTGTGTGTGTGTGTGTGTGTGTGTGTGTGTTCCTTGCAAGTAATTGCATGTTAATGCCACACTACAGTTAACTGGGTGAATGTAGAGATTTTAGTGGTGCAAGGAGTGGGCAGTGTGTGTGTGTGTGTGTGTGTGTGTGTGTGTGTGTGTGTGTGTGTGTGTGTGTGTGTGTGTGTGTGTGTGTGTGTGTGTGTGTGTGTGTGTGTGTGTGTGTGTGTCTGGAAACATGCTTCAGGCTATAATTACCTGCTCTTTTGCATTACCTGCTTCATGCAATGAAATGAAAAGTCATGCAAGTCCTACAACCAGTTCCCTGCACGACATTCACCAACAGTCGTTTTCGACGGATTGCTAGTTTCTTTTACAGCCCATCCATTTTTATAATTATCACACAATAAGGACCCGGACAAAATTCATTTGACATTCGAGTCCTTGTTTGCTCTTTGTGAAGTGAAGTGAAGCTATTCTAGCACATGCGGATTAATCATTTAAAAAAGGAGGATTAGTGTGTAAAGAAAGGAAGCATGTTCTATAAGCTTCCTGTGGACAGTTTTGCTTTATCAAGCTTCTTTAGCCATATGGGATTGTGGTTAACCCTGTGGCTCCTAACTCTGGACTTGCATTATGCTTACTCTGCTTATTTTCCACTTTACATACTGTAATGTACCTGATTTAAGGAAGCATCATCATTTCTTGGTTGACATAAAAACAGGAGACATTCAGTATGGGGACTGGATATCACTGGCTCTAACACAAAAGTATATTATGTACAATTTGTGGAATTGGGTTGGAACTGCAACATAAAGTAATACTTAAGCTTTGTATTGTATGTAATTACACTATCATTTGTGTAAAACAAAAATCCCAAAATGCCTGGGCATGGGGAAGTGCAAAAGAAAAAATGTCAATTTAATAGCAATTTGGCAATCTTTTCTCTTTCTTCCCTTACCTACAAAAAGTACTTTAGCTTAAGCTAAGGTTATATTCAGCCACAAGACTCTCAGCAGAACGACCGGAATTTAAGTTTGTAATTATTAGCACAAATCCTTCAGTACAGCCTCCAGCTTTAAAAAAGACTAATCTTCCCTTTTCAGGCTTTCAGCACCATAGGTTTTTGTGCCGTGCGTATAAATGACCTCATCCAATCTCCTGCAGAGAGACTCGAGGGAAATCAGAGCAAACCTAACCCACAGGATAAAGTATAGAGTAGGTTTTCTTGATTAATCATTAGTTAATGATTAGGAAACGCCAGCCGTAAGTTTTTTCCTTATGTGCTGGCTCCACTGTAAATAAGATAGACACATGCAAATACTGATTAGGCTTATCACATTACTAGTTGATCATATAGATTAAGCTTTATCCAGCCATTTTTTCTTTTCATATAATGCTGAATCTTGTATTTATATTCCATTTAGTGCAGATATCTTGACAAAAGTGTCTTTTTTAGGGAACTTTCACAACAGACAGCATGTTTTGTTTTTTTTTATCTCACATTGCAATAATAATGTGAAGAAAATAAAACTTTTATCATAAATTAAATATTAAATATGTTTAGCAAGCACATGATTCAGTACTTCTCTGCAGTAAAATTTATATGATATATATATATATATATATATATATATATATATATATATATATATATATATATATATATATATATATATATATATATATATATATATATATATTATATAAATTTT
This sequence comes from Silurus aristotelis, assembly GCF_946808225.1. Classification (NCBI taxonomy): domain Eukaryota; kingdom Metazoa; phylum Chordata; class Actinopteri; order Siluriformes; family Siluridae; genus Silurus; species Silurus aristotelis. The sequence continues at coordinate 22,493,687 of NC_139576.1, read as the reverse complement.
ACTGCAGAGAAGTACTGAATCATGTGTGTATATAGATAGATAGATAGATAGATAGATAGATAGATAGATAGATAGATAGATAGATAGATAGATAGATAGATAGATAGATAGATAGATAGATAGATAGATAGATACATTCTCAACAAATTCACAAATGACTCAGAACACAAAATTTTTGTTTTTCTCCTTAAATTATATTTAAATGCATAATTTATTACCCAAAACTCTACTTCCAACTGGTCTCAGTCTGGTTCTTTAGTCAATATGTGCTCATTGTCTCAAGGTGTGTGTTTGTGTTATTGTCGTCATGAGCCAGTGTAATGATGGCTTTGATTTGGCTGTGCTCTCCTGCTAATGTAATTAGACAGCATTTGCATTGACTGATTACAAAAGAATGTGACTTGGCTAACTGTTATTTTTGGACTCAACTTGACTACTTGGCTGTAGTGTCCCTGTCTTAGACATGGTTGGGTATGCAAACAGATCCTGCTAAAGAATTACTTAACCTGAGTATGTGCTGCTCTGTGTTTAACTATGAGTTTCCCTTTTCTGCTGTTACACTACTGGCTGATTGTTTATGTTAAGTCTTTAAATTGAGTGTATGTAAGTATATTTAGTAGGCTTCAAAATGTCTATGCTTATCGTTAATGTGAGAAATGCCCTATGAGTGGATACACATAGATAACATTTACAGGCCTTTTGGGGCTGTAGACTAGTGGACCCCTGTTTGTTGTTCGGAAATTTTAGTTACAATATATATATATATATATATATATATATATTTTTTTTTTTTTTACTTTTATCTCCCAGACCAGTCAACAGGTCAAGACACACATTCTGCATAAGTACTCCTTTCATATTACTTTCATCATAGTTAATGAATAATTCCAAGACGTAACTGGCAAACATGTTTTAAAATAAATAAAAAATAAATAATGAGCTGGGACTTTAAAGGGTTAAAATATGTTTCTGTGTCTAAACTACTGGGCACCAAACTATACTGGCACCAGGCTGTTGTCTTTTCAGCTGATAACATATCTTTTTTTCTCTCAGTCTGCCAAAGTCTTGAGCTGTCATATTTTATTATCTGTCATTATATAGAAGTCTGTGACACACACACACACACACACACACACACACACACACACACACACACACACACACACACACACACACACACACACACACACTGCTTTTGAGACATCTGATGCAGCTGATCCAAGATTGTCTCTGTAGTAGCTGAATAGAGGAATGGAGAAGAGGAGGGGGTGGGGGGCGAAGTCCGTGACAAAGGAACAGTAGGTTTTACTGTCTGGCTGACCTCCAGGGCTCATTATTGCTCCAAGTTGCATACCAACAATGGAGAAACGTTTTGTAAGAGTGAACTGCCTGAGCAAGTCTTCTTTCCAGGTACAAAAAATACATTAGGATAAAAAAAATGTAACTAAAAAGCAGACATGCAAAATTAAAATTGCTCAAAAGTAAGAAGAAAGGTAAGAGAGAGAAAGAGAGAGAGAGAGAGAGAGAGAGAGAGAGAGAGAGAGAGAGAGAGAGAGAGAGAGAGAGAGAGAGAAAAAAAAAAAAATTTGATGAGTAGTTAGACTGTTTGAAGCAGGAGTAAGTGGAAGGAATGAAGCAGTGAAGGGGATTTTAAGCTCCAAGGCAGTGTGCGAGTGTGAGCAGTGTTCGTTCAAGAGTCATCGAGTTAAAAATAACTTTATTGTGGTAGATCATGTTTTGGTAGGAGGGACCTGCTTTCCATGCTAGGGCAGCCCGTTGGGCAAAGGAGCAGTATGCATGTGTGTGCGCGAGTGGGTTAGTGCGTGCGGGTGTGTGCACGCTGACAGAAGAGAAATGAGTGCTCGACACACACTTTCACACACCCCTTTGTGCTGTTGCTCTACTACTCTGACGCTGTGTATCCTGTGCTTTAGATGATGCTGTGGATATAAAGCTGGGCTCCATGAGTGCTATGAGTGACTCTCTGGATGAGCTACACACTCCAGGCAGCCTTGTCGAGAAAGCGGGCATATTTCGTGATGGAAAGGGCAATGTAAGCGCGCTCGGTGGTGGCGACCATGCCCTGATCGCTCTACACTCGCCCTACCAGCTGCCCGGTGCCGTGCACAACAGGACTGCTGCCGCTGCTGCAGCTCTTTGCAGAGGGAATAGGTAGGACTGCTTTCCTGCTTCCCTCCTACAGGCTTCTGTTCTTGCACCTCTAATCATGTGTCTCCAGTAATGTTTGACTTACTATTTATTCGATGTTTAAACAAGTCCTGCCTTGTGGAAATGAGTGCAGGAAAAGTGTAGATCTATAAGTGTGTCTGTAAGTATATGTAATTGTATGTGTGCAAAACAAGCAGCCCTTATTTGCACAATGATTTCCTTTTCTTTTTTTTTAAGGATGTGTGTCTATCTGTCTGTGTAACTCACTTTTCAGCAGTTAATCTTTAACATATGTAATCGGTAAGAAAGTCCCAACGAGACACAGAGAAGCCTTTGTGCTCGCGCACAAGTTTGGCTGAAAAGTGCAGTAGACTTTGTCCCTGTAAACATCGTCCTAACGTTCGGGCTGCACTTCAAAACCGGACAGCGAACTGGACTCGGATCAAGCACCTGCTACTTTCCAGGCTGTGCTCAGTAACTCAGTAAGCGGGGTGTTAACACAGAGCTTATGATACGCTGAGAGATGGCCTGAATGGGGAATGCAAGGCCTTTGCTAAAAGGTCTGTTTAAATTATGATTTTGCTGCCTCACCTGATGCCATTTTCCCATAGGCACGTTTATGTTTCTTTGCGTTGTCTGAACGTTACAGGATTATACAGTAATACAGACATGCTCAGCTTGTTTGTGGCATAAACAGCTATCAAAACAACCAAAATGGCCGACATGCTTATTCATATCACAGACACACCCCAGCAAGACACATGCCAGAATTATAGGCAAACATACAGTTTAACAGTATGTGTTAATAGCTTGCAGCTCTAAAACTTTGACATATGTTAAACTTTTTTTAAAGTGGTGTTAGATGAGAGGAGGAAGCTGTTTAATGGCAATGTGCGCAGTAGTACAGTGTTGCTGGATTACAGCGGTGTTCCTCTTTTGTGCACCTCCTCTGTCCCCCCTTTCTTTTGCTTCATTCTCTATTTCTTTCCCCTTTATTCACGTTTGCAAAGTGTTATGACATTTCTATATTTTAGCCTGCATTCACACTTGGACAATTGCTTTCATTTTATTCATCAGCCTCATTAGAAATTAGCTTGAGGTTTATTGACAACATGCAGCCCATTATTAAGGATGAGCTCACTACTCCAGCCTGCTGCACTCCAGGCTGCATGAGAAATTAGATGTCTCAGGTAGACACGGTGATGTCATCCCTGGCATAAGCGAGTGTGTCTCCAGGGAGACGGGGTTTAACTCAGCTGGCCCTCCATCAAAATGACCTCACCTCTGCCTCTTGCCCTGCAGCATAGCCTCTCCTAATAACGACAGCTCTGTGACTGCATTAAGAAAACCATTCAGACTCAGGATCATTTCTTTTTAATACTTCGTGTGTTATGACTTATGCAATAATGCTTAGAAAATTTGTCTAATTTGTTTTCTCTGCCTCTCTCTCTCTCTCTCTCTCTCTCTCTCTCTCTCTCTCTCTCTCTCTCTCTCTCTCTCTCTCACTTCTGCAAGGAAATGTCGGCAGGGGGAGGAGATGCAAATTAATATGGTCCAAAACCCCTTTCCAGACCTGTTTCCCTCAGAGTGTTTGTTACCCTGGACCAAAAACAGCGCAACTCAGGTAAAAAAAAAAAAGGGTCCTTAACTCACTCTAAGCACCTGTACACATGAACTTCACATTATACAGCTGCAGTTGTTAAATATTAATTTAATGTCTAAAATGTAATGATCTATTCGACCTTGTTAAATCAAACCGTATTTTTCAAACAGCAAAAAATGAATGTTAGCCAATTGCCCAGCATTATTTATATTTACCTAGTGACTTAGGTTTCCCAGCCATTATAGTTGCACAAGCCAGTGTACTCTTAGTGCCGGTCCCAAGCCCGGATAAATGGGGAGAGTTGCGTTAGGAAGGGCATCCAGCGTAAAACATGTGCCAAATCAAATATGCGGATCACCTAGTGACTTAGGTTTCAGTTGAACCTTTACAGGCAGACAAACTGCTCATGGCACCTAACCCAATCATGTGATTTCGGGTTTTGTGCTAAACATTATGTATGCTTAATGACTGATCCAGCACCGTTCATAAAGTTCTAATAAAACAATGAATGGACATTTCAGACAAAATTTCTACATTAGCTGTGTATGTATAGGCACAAGTAAAGTACTTATTTATGAGCTTACTGTAGATTTCATCCTGGGGTCCAGGGCTTTCTAAGGGCTGGTGAAACAGGGCCATAGCATTTTGACCCTTCATTTGGCATCATTGCCTGACCTCACTAATGCTTTTGGGGCTGAATGGGCAAAGCCTTCCCAGAAGAGTGGACGTTATTATAACATCAAAGGAGAACTAAATCTAGAATGCTCATATGAGTGTAATGTTAAGTGTCTTCCATATGTCTGGCTATATAATGCATCACTGTACATATTTAAACAATGCACCTTATACTAGAATAGCTCGACTATGTCTGTAAAATAAATATTTAACGAGGGGATCTAAAGATTTTGTGACAGTTAATGTCATCCCTGCCTGCAAAAGATTTCAGAAGCCCTATGTCACATCCTATCACTTCTCTATAGACTATTCACAAGTATTACTTGGCAGCTTACCACTATAGGTAACGGTTACAATATATCTAATTATATAAAACAGATTGCCAGTTTCAGTAGGGAAATGAAAGTGTTATTGCATTCACAACACTGTTTTTAGCCCTTGTAGTTATTTTTTTTTCTAACAAAACAGAATTTCAGAAATTAGAGTTGTGATTGGGAATACGAAAAAGGAATTCTTTGAAGTTGGTGAGAAATGGCACTTTTTATTCTCCTCCTGATCCCATACTGTGATTTGCCTAACTTCCTTGCCAGAAGTGAGGAACATTCTTTGTGACTAGGATTACTATGTGTAATGGTTTATCAGCTTTGCACCATGGGAGAGAAGATTGTGAGGTGTTTGGATTCAGATCACACCAGATCAAAGACACTTTTTTATAAGACATTTTAAAGAGGAATAAAAAATGTAACTAGAATAACTGCTCTATTTGGAATGCACATAGACTACAAAAATTTATTCTATTTTGAACAGATCACTTAAAGCAAAGAAGACAACTCACAAGTCATGTTCTGAATTCTCACTATTGTTATAGACATTATAAGCTAGGACAAGACAAAGACAGACTTTTGGCCTGTTGGTGACCTATACTCTACGGCCATCACTTTTGTGATATGGACAAAATAAAAAAGTATTGTGTGTATAACCTCAAGGTGAATTAATATAAAAAAAAAATGAACACTGCTTTTTGCTGATGCATACAATGCACAGTTCCAAACTGGATTAAATTTATTATTTTCATCAAACTTCTACAAACAATACCCTATAATAACAATGTGAAAATGTGAAGTGTGTTTGAAATCTTGCAAATGTATTAAAAACAAAAAAAAAAAAACTAAACAAATTACATGTACATTCACAAGTATTCACAGCCTTTGCTCAATACTTTGTTAAAGCACTTGTGGAACCAAATACAGCCTCAAGTCTTTATGAGTATGATGCTACAAGCTTGACACACCTATTTTTGGGCAGTTTCTCCTATTCTTCTTTACAGAACCTGGTATTGAATTGTATTGGCTAGGTGATGAGTGGTGCATGATTTCCTCCAGGCATGATGCTTGGCATTCAGGCCAAAGAGTTCAATCTTTGTTTGTCATAGTTTGAGAGTCCTTCAGGTCCTCCAAAAGACCAAAAGGTTCTTGGTAACCTCCATGACTAAGGCCCACCCCTGAAGTTTGGCCGGTCGGCCCGCACTAGGAAGAGTTCTGGTGGTTCCAAACTTCTTCCATTTATGGATGATGGAGGCCACAGATATTTTTCTGTACACTATCCCAGATCTGTGGCTCAGTACAGTCCTGTTTCAGAGGTCTACAGACAATTCCTTGGACTTCATGGCTTGCTTGGTGAGCTGACATGCACTGTTATCTGTGGGGCCTTATATAGACAGGTGTTTTTCCTTTCCAAATCATGTCCAATCAACTGAATTCACCACAGGTGGTCTCCAAATAGGATGTAGATCATCTCAAGGATGATCAGTGGAAACAGGATGAACCTGAGCTAAATTTTAAGTGTCATGGCAAAGACTGTGAATACTTATACACCTGATTTTTTAAAGGTTTATTTGTAATACATTTGCAAAGATTTTAAACAAACCTCTTTCATGTTGTCATTATGGGATATTGTTTGTAGAATTTTTAGGAAAGTAATGAATTTAATCCATTTTCGAATAGGGCTGTAACATAACACAAAACTGTAGCTACATAAACACGAAAGTGAAGATGCTTCAGCATGAGGGGGAATAATTCCTGACACACACCCCCTCAAAAAGCACTACTGGCAAAGAGGCAAATAACAAAGTAACTCCCTGGTGGTCCAGCACCCATGGGTACAATCGCCATTCTGCCTGGTTGGGCTCTCGCTGGCACGTGACTTGAAAGGTCTTTGATGATGAGTTTAGCGCACTGGCAAACTGGGCCGGTGAGTTTTGAGAACAGAAGCAGTAGCATTGGACTTGCCTCAGGCTTTGGATCCACCAGACTTTTAAAATAAAATTGCCGTCGCATAAATAAACCTTCAGGCTGAGGTAAACCGGTCAAGCTCATGCATGAAAATTACTCTGACCTCACCTGCTGCATCCATAATGTTGGAACAGTAATCTGTCATGTATGCTCTGAATGCACAATAGCAGAAAGGATGTTAAGTGCACAATAGAAGCGTTTATTATAATAAACAGGCAAACATTCAAAATTAGCAGAGAAACATGTAAACATTAATCAGGATTTTAACAGGTGATTAGCAAAAAAAGTGAACAAGGCTAGGCAAGGACATGTACGAGAAGCAAAACAAGAACAAATAACCAGGAAACGTGAACCATGAATCAAGCAGCAAAACGCCTCAGTAATCGGCAGTAAACAGGACAAGTTCACTTGCAAAGTATACACTGATATAAAGAGGTATTTCAACACGAACTAATATAAAGCACATAAACACGAGGACTAATGACAAGACAGGTGGTGGTATAGGCACAGAAGTGAAAATGTCTGCTGCAGTGCTGCGAAATTTACGGTGCGCTTCAACGTGTCGAATAATTATTGACAGTATTCCTATATTTAAACAACCTTTGTGATGGCCAAAGTTTTATTCTTTCTGATAGTCTAAAGGTTTGCTGTAATCATTTGCACTGTAATGAATTCTACAGTATGTCACTAAGCTTGAGGGTGGAGAAAATGCAGACCCAGGATTGCATATGTGTGTGCATATCTCTGTGTGTGTGTGTGTGTGTGTGTGTGTGTGTGTGTGTGTGTGTGTGTGTGTGTGTGTGTGTGTGTGTGTGTGTGTGTGTGTGTCAAAAAGTAATAATAAAAGGCTGTGTCAGATTAGTACCCTTATTATGGTTATGCAATTAAAATTCCTTTAAGTCATGATCACAATTTTTATTAAATTAATCAAATCAGATCTTTGAGATATGTTCCTTATTCATATAATTACATTTTCTGGTCAATCTTCAACAATGCTCTGATAATTCTATGGTCTATGATTTCCCCCAAAAATGAAATTATTAAGTTTGACAAAAAAGCTTACTATATAATTTAAATTGGCAAAAAATTGTGGTCATAAGTTTGGCATGTGCTTCTTGAGCATCGCATATTTAGTCCAAATTTGCTCTTATAATTCCCTTCACTATTCTGGGAAGTTGTTCTACTTGATTTTGTAGTGCGCTTGTAGACATTTATGTTCATCAGCCACAAGGGTCTTAATAAAGCCAGGTACTGATGTAGGAGGAGACCTGGGGTTTGGTCAGTGTTCCAATTCGTCCCAAAGGTGTTCAGTAGGGTTGAGATCAGAGGTCTATAGCAGACCACTCAAAATCTTCCTCTCCAAACCATGTAAAGCATATCTTCATAGAGCTCGCTTTGTGCACAGGGGCATTGCCATCCTGGAACAGGTTTAGGTTTTCAAGTTCAAGTGAACACAAAATTTGTATTATGTCACATCTAAAGACGTCCTATACATTTGTGTGCCTCCAGCTTTGTAGTAACAGTTTGGAGAAGAATCACATAAGGCAGGAAAGGTCAGGTGTCCCAATACTTTTGTCCATATAGTGTAGTAGGGTTGTTATACCTTAATTTTATCTTTGTGTAACAGTATGCTATTCAAGCCCAATGGTAAAATCAAATAAAGATGAAAATAAATAAATAAACAGCAGCAGATGCAGCTCAGCTGAAATACAGCCACTGCACCAGGGAGGCCTGTATTTTTCTGCAAAGCTCTTCTTTCTCACTCATTATGAGGATGCTATATCTATAAAAGTATCAGAGAGGTTCCTCCAGGCTAATAATGACTCACCAGTTCAGCTGCCATATTCAGTTCCTCTAGTCCTGGCAGCATGTGGGTAATGGTTGGTTATGTTCATGCAAATTCACATGTACCTAAATCAAGCTGTAAGAACCATCCTGAAAATAGCTGTGGCACATCAACAAATGCACTTTTCCATATGTCGCTTCTGATGGTTGAGTTTGCAAAGCCATACTCTTCAGTGTTAAAGCACGTCTTATGATCTATAGACGTCGACTATTTTTTAGGGGCCAATGCCTTTCATCTGCTGGTGGGAAGCCTGGGCCGGAATGAGAGACTGCTTTCAAATCAGTCCTCGAAAAGTGATGGTGCTGGTTTCAAAATCACGAAGCCATCATGGCACATATATAACACCCTGGCAGAATTTTTTGCAGGGTTTAGCAACTCTAAAGTCCTAGACCAGCTGTTATGGTAATATTTGGCAGCCTCTGTCTGTGTCTGTGGGCCCCTTGAACTAAATCACCAAGTGACTGTAATTTAGATGTTCAGAATTCATGCTTGAATTAAAGAGCCCCTACCATGCAGGTCATGTAAAACTTAAAGTAGAAATTATTATGTGAATGGTGGTCAAAACACATAATGCACTGTGAATTAAATCCCTCTAGTACTTGCTGTTACCTAGGACATCTAGGCACATTTACTTTGTGTGTAAGTATGAACTTTTTTAGAGAATAGCCTTAATTTTCAAATATACATTAAAGCACAGGGAAATTCTTTCTTTGCATATTTCAGCTTGCTCGGAAGCTGGGGTCAGAGCACAGGGACAGCCATGATACGGCGCCCCGGATCACAGAGGGTTTAGGGGCCTTGCTCAAGGGCCCAGGAGTGGCAGTCGAATAGTAATCCAGCGCCTAAACCACTGAGCTACCACTCCCCTTGCTATGTTTACCACTGCTGTAGTGGTTGTGATCACAGTTGCTTATAGACAGACACCGGACTTCTAGCTCTTACTGTGACACTCTACCAGAAGTGTCTCCTCATCATGAGCTTTATTTAGAGGTGTCCCACTTAATGAAGTCTGTTTTGCTGCTACCTGAGTGTCACCAAGCACATTTTCCATATTTTACAAGGTTCACATTGCCTCTTTATCTGTTTTCATGGTGGAGGGTTATATCTGAGCAAGCTTTTTAAGGCTATTCTTAGTTAATCCTTTTCCTCAAGCTATTCATGACAGAGGTTATAAAGTGAATGTTAGTAACATATATAACTTTGGTTTTATTACCCCCTCTTATAACCACCTTGGTGTCTTGTCGTTTGGATTGAGAAATTTTTAGAGAATAATTTTGGATGAATACATTATCATACAACTCTACATAATCTAGTTGAAAAACTCTTGATATCTTAGACAGATCTTAACAAGAAGTTATTCAGGTGTTTCACACCACTTCTCGGCTTATATCCTGAGGTAACAGAATTATAGTTACATAAGTAACTATTGTCTATATACATTTGTTGTAAATGGCTAATTGACTATACTGGACTCTTCATATTCATCACTCTTTGCAGTTCTGTGTTTATGTAACGAACATGACATTTGCAATTCTCATGTAATATACATTTGTTTTGTGTAAAATCATCTTCAAACAAACTGCACGTGTGTGTGTGTGTGTGTGTGTGTGTGTGTGTCATGAATAGCTTGTGTGTGTTTGTGTGTGTGTTTAAACCCTAATAGTGAACATGTCCATTATGGCACATATATTAAATGTTTTGGTTTCATGAATGCAGTTGGGAGGTAAACAGAGTTAATAAATGGCTAAGGGCCTGTCTGAATTAGTGGATTAAAAAAAGACAGGTGAAATGGAAAGTTCCTTTAGCACTATTTTCAGTGATCTCTTAAGTGAAACAGTATGAGAGACGAGCCAGGCTCTTGCTCATGCAGACATGATGGCCATGTGGCTGTATAATTACCATCAGTTGTGTGTAGGGGTGTGTGATGCAGAGAAAGGCCAGATCAGCAGGCATTGTACGCTTGTGTGTGTGTGTGTAAGAGATAGTAAAGCTGGCTGTGGCAGGCAGTGGTTTTCTCTCTCTCTCTCTCTCTCTCTCTCTCTCTCTCTCTCTCTCTCTCTCTCTCTCTCTCTCTCTCTCTCTCTCTCTCTCTTTCTCTCTCTATCTGTGTGTGTGTGTGTGTGTGTGTGTGTGTGTGTGTGTGTGTGTGTGTGTGTGTGTGTGTGTGTGTCAAGAAGGCCAGCTCGGACTTGTGCTAAAGGCTTAAATTGGACCAGCATGAGTAGATTGTTGGAGCTTGGGGCAGTAGTATCAGAACTGGCTGTCCCGAGTCTCTTAATTAATCTCTTTCAAGAGTCTCGTTTTATTTTCCAGAACTCTCTCTTTCTCCACAGTTAGTAGTTATGTGATGTAAGCACACACACATGCTTAATGTTTCTAAAATGTTTTTATTTTTAGTGATGGTCCATCATGGAATGAGGTGGTAAAAAGTGCGAAACATGTTTGAATGGGAAAAAATTCACCTATATATGGACTCATATACTGGAAATTCGTTCTAACCCCATATTTAAGACCCAAATCATCTTGTTCTTCCTCCAAATTAACATAAAATAATTGTTTAATCCTTTGCTGTGTCCTTGATCTCATCAATTCCCAAAACACAGTAGGTGGGTCCAGACATAGCATTCCTCTCATAGCCACATACTGTTTCACTGTGGTTACTGAATAATTTATAGCAGTTACTGAGTAATATGTTTTAAGGTGCATAACTGTATAATAAGTCAGGAGTTTTTGCAGTATTAAAGAAGATTTATCCTCACTGTAGGATTGCTTATGTGCTGAGTTATCAATTATTATTAAAAATGATTAAAATATTCTTTTCATTCAAGAACAAAATTGGAGTAGGTCAGTTTATGTAGGTATTTTACATTGTTTAAATGTGCATCTAAAAGGTTGGTAGCCTAAAACCAATGGATGGATGGATGGATGGATGGATGGATGGATGGATGGATGGATGGATGGATGGATGGATGGATGGATAGATAGATAGATAGATAGATAGATAGATAGATAGATAGATAGATAGATAGATAGATAGATAGATAGATAGATAGATAGATAGATAGATAGAACGAACGAACGAACGAACGAACGAACGAACGAACAATTAATCCCAGAGAGAAATTCATTTGGTCTTTTCAATATTATGCAGGTTTCTTCAAACATCTCATAAGTATTGAATTTTGCATACATTTGTTATGCAGCTGCAAAGGCAGGTAACAGGGCAGGTAAGGCACAATCCAGTATAAGAACTATGTTACAAAACTAACAAGTGTCAACAATCAGAATCTTAGTAAAATTAGGATTTTATAAACCAAAGCACAGCAGCAGTTGACATTCTACCATTTTAATAATCCAGACTTGGCACATCAGGAATAAAGAACATTGATCAAGTGCAATTATGTGTAATCAGAAGTCAGGTGACTGTGAATGTGACAATGTGTGTGTATGCCAGGAGCTAAAGTCCAAGGTAGACATGTTTGTAGTCTCTGTGTTGGGAGATTCAGAGCTACCTGGTAGATTTATTTTTCTACAATATTTAGTTGAATGGAAACAAAGTCATAATTTGTGAATGCATATAATAAATTTTTGACTCATTAGTCACAATGTAACTTGTATTTTTTTTATCTCCAAATGTATACTTTATTCAGTCAATTGTGTTGTTCTGTTGTTGCAGTAGTAGGGTTTTGCTCATTCTGTATTTGTTCAACATTCGTTGTAGTAGGATTTTGTTTATTCTCTATCGATACGTTGCGAATCATCTTTTAGTATAGCAATAAGGTCATTGGGGATTTTACAGAGCTCATCTACTTTTATTTACCATTGTAATAGGCTTCTTTAGTTGGCTTTATTCATTTACTTTTTTAATGAAAGACATTTACATAATTTTTTCTCCAATTTGTGCTCTGCTATCGTTCAGTGACTTTTGGGAAGATTCAGTCAGGCTTTAAGTTTTTGTTTGTCAGTGGTTGCAAAGAGTGGAGCTTAAGCTGTGAAATCACAGCTATAAAAGCAGGTTGGTACCTCTATGACCTTGTGCTCCTTCCTGGCCTGTATAAAGGGTGTCTTTGCACTCTTATGGGCCTGACAGTCTTTTCATGAAGCTGTTGCAGTGGCCAGAACAAAAGGAGCATGTCAGTTAGCCCAGCCGTTTGCCTGTGCTACCTTGTAGATATGAGGGTTTGTATGCCCTCGCTGCACACAGCCTTGACATCATCACCTCCCCCATCTTACTGCTGAATAGAGCGAGCAAGCATTTCATCATTCAGTATTTTTTACTCTTTGGTTGAATAAGGTTTTATAGCACAAACAGCTGGGAAACAAAAGGTGCACACTTGCCCATGTTAACGCACGTAATTTAAACATCTAAAATAAGGCTAGTGCCACAATGAGATTTAGAAAACTTTACATTTATGCTGTCAGATTTACATTACATTTTCTTTATACTGTAAATTCTTTTGGTCTACTCATCTACTCATCAGCTCGAGCAGAAAAAGATATCGGACTTTTTCGGAACAGTGTTTTGTTTATCAACAAGAGGGCACTGTTCTCCAGATATTAAATTATTAAGAACATTAATACTACAAGAACATCAGACCTGTCTACTGTTTTATAACAATGCTAAAAATGTCTGTATTTTAAAAAGAAGGAACCTGCTGTGGCGGTTTTGCCTTGCCTGACTTAGTCATATAAGTAAAATGAGGACAAAGGTGGACTTTGAGTGATGGGTGAGTTGTAAGCATGCTTGATAGAATGGCTATGGAACGTGCAAAGGCCCTGGCTGCTGACATGCCATTGTTTTAGCTGTGGTTTTAAGGAGCTATTTCAGTCATGAGAAATCGCTTCTCCCAGGCCCCAACATTTGCAGTGTCATGATAGATTTTCATGACAAAGGCAGCGTGGCAGACCTGCTGTCTCAAATCTTTGTTGAATGCGAGAGCCACGGCTCTTGTATTATTTAAGTAAGATGTGCCGCTGCTATCGGACTTCTGCCTTGATCCCCTTTCACACTTCAGTAAATATATATGTAACAAAAGACCTTCAACTCTTATCTTAGAGAAGCATTATTTACAATTAGCCTATTTTTCACACATACACAAACACACACACACAAAATACAATACAAGCCTAAGTCCTCAATGATGTTTTATTGTTAGAAAATGTGTGAACAATTTTTTTTTATCATGATTAAATTTGGAAAAAGCTTCAGCTTCATATTCATCTGGTGTTTTTTTTTTTAGGTTTTTAATTGTTTTTTTTTTTTTCCTTAAATAAGTTTCATATCTCAACTGGTGCTTTTGCTTATGTAATCATCCCTATACGTACTGTCTCATAGTAATTATGTAAGTTTTGACCATGACCACCGGTGTTATTTATGGAGCAAATTACAGCTCTAAACACATCTTGACATCATGCTTTATAGTTCAAGGACTGCTGCAGGTTATCCTTCTCCCTCGGCACAGACTAAGAACATGCTGCAATATTTCAAGGCAAGAGGGAAGGTATTATTAGCCTAAACACTCATAATCTTTCCCTGCACCATGATTTGTCCTTTCTTTATTTGCTGAGCATGCTAAATTTGTTCCCCCAAGAGCAGATTTGGCTTTGTGAATCCCCTTCCCTTGAGCTTGTCTTTGTCTGCAAGCAGCAGCTCTTATTCTACAAACACTGAGCGGAGGGTTAAATGGAAATGACCTATATAGCACATCCCCTTATATCATGTGAAGCATGTGTAACTTATACCTTTTATTTGTCTAGGTCAATTATGGCATACGTTTATAGCATTTACACTACAGCACAGTGACATACATACTAGGTTTGATATACGGTAATGCTCTAAATGGCTATAAGTGTGATGTTTCAGGACCATTATGCTCAACTTTCTCTTTATTGTGTAAAGGATATTATGTCTATGTCTAAAAAATGTTTACATGACTATGTACACATACTACATATTCTACAGTGTGTATGTTTTCACTCAGACTGTAATAAGCAAAGTTTTGTATCTGAATGTTATTACCTTAATAGACAAGGTCTGTGAGTATGTTTGAGCCGGTATGAGATGTATCAAAGATATTTGGTTGATGAACTTGTAAAATAAAATCCCCTTGCTCTTTGGATTGTGACCTTAGTCTTCAAATCCCCTGCTTCACACACTTTCTTACACTGCTTTTCTAACATACTGTTATCTGCAAACTGTCTGATTATTAGTACAATTTATAATTGCTTATATTTCATTAAGGCTACATTTTAGTTCTTCTTGATTAGTTTGATTTCCCTTTGAGAGATTTAGTTTAGGTGTACCTTTGTGTGTAGCCTTTGTGTTGGCTTGAAATTATGATTAGGACCTGGCTTGTTGGTGGAAATTTGATGGCTAAATCTGTAAAGCTCAGAGTAAAACAATTGATGAAATAATGCAAGCAAGCAGCTCACTCAGATCTGATTCAAATCTTCAGTGCTGTATTGAAAAAGTCACTCAGATATCTATCTATCTATCTATCTATCTGTCTGTCTGTCTGTCTGTCTGTCTGTCTGTCTGTCTGTCTGTCTGTCTGTCTGTCTGTCTGTCTGTCTGTCTGTCTGTCTGTCTGTCTGTCAAACACCATTAATCAGACAACCACCAAGATAAAGATCTGGTACATTGATGATGAAATGCTGTTTAGCTAGAAAATCACAAAATCATAGTTTCTCGCCTCTTACAAGTAACATAGTGAAGCTTTGAACCCCCATGTTCTTATTGGGATACTTTTTTATCATTAATATACAACTAATGTATTAGTATAACACCAAATGTGCACTTGAATCTACTTAATAAAAACAAACATTAACTATATTGTCATAGGTTTTTACAGCAATAGCTTTCGTAGTCCCAGTCCATATAAACTTGTACAGTAGATGGATTTTCCATTTTATTTATTTATTTTTTATGTGAAGCACTTTCTTTCATTATTGGAAATTAAGATATAAAATATGCATAAACATTTTTCTCTTTGATTTTGTTGTGAGCAAATAAATGGAATATAATTAGGTTTTTGTGTGTGTGTGTGTGTGTGTGTGTGTGTGTGTGCGCGTATAAAATTGCGTATTATATATTTTATTTTTAATTTGAGTGATGTTTATTGTTATATATATATATATATATATATATATATATATATATATATATATATATATATATATATATATATATATATATATATATATAAAGTTTTACATTGTCTTGAAATATATACATACTTTAGGACTAAATGGAAAATTTTATTCTGCAGTCAATTCTGTCTACTGTCTAATAAAAGTAGCCAATAATTGCTTGGAAAGTTTATTAAGTACTAAAACATTAAATTGCAATTTCATCATTAAGTTGAAAGCTTAAAGTATATTAAACAGTTATAATTTATACAGTAAGTGCATTAAAGGTTATGAAAGGCTTTTAAAAAATCGCATTGGTTAGATTTGGTGTGATGTATTATGAGTAAGTTGTTGGAGTTTATTTCTGCTGGCTAAGACATTATTACAGAGCATAAAGAGAGAAAGAGAGAGCGAGAGAGAAAGAGAGAGAGAGAGAGAGAGAGAGAGAGAGAGAGAGAGAGAGAGAGAGAGAGAGAGAGAGAGAGAGAGAGATAGAGAGAGAGAGAGAGAGAGAGAGAGAGAGGGTACAGAGAGTGCAAGAGGCAGATCTGGATTCTTAGCAGTCTCAGACATATCAGTCATAGGCCTTCTGGTGTTGCATTTAAGCACATGGCTAAGATTGTGTGTGTTTGTGTGGCTCAGCGTTTACATTTTCATTTGACACTTGTGAAAAAATTATCATCACCTTACTAACCCAAATTAAAGAGCAACATCGTTCTTTTCTCCTGAGTGGACATTTGTGTTGTATGTGTCAAGATAATAAAAAAAATTATGTGAATCTTTCCAAAATCTAATTCTAAGACTGCACTCTGAAATCGACCAGATTGATTGATTGCATGAGTTTTAATTCGCTGTAAGAAATGATTCCCACATCATACATTTTATATTTCTTTCACAGATTTTGCACCAATTTTAGAAAACACTGCTATAATTCAAGCTGTAATTCAAGCTGCAGCTTGTGCTTCATCAACATGCTCAGTATCTATAGTTGAGATGAATATACTTCCACATTAATGTCCATGCTAAACATTTTTCTATAGGTTAAAATGTATTATGTAGTAAACAAAAAAAGTGTTAAACAAAAACAATATCTTTTTCTATTTTAAATGGCCAAAAGCAGCCACATTTTGCTTTTATGAAAGCTTGGCACACTCATAGCATTCTCTCTTCAGTTTCATGAGGTGGTCAACCGGAATGGTTTTGAATTCACAGGTGTGCCGTTTCAAGAGTTCATTTGTGACATTTCTAAACTTCTTGTGCTTTAGACCATCAGTTGTTTTGTGCAGAAGAAAGGAGGAGTACTGAGTCAATAGCTTTTTTTAATGCTACTACAAATACTGTACAAGTCCATATTATTACCCAGAGCTACCTCTGCTATTCCAATATTTCAACATCCATTGTTTGAGGGAGACTATGTGTGTCAGGCCTTCATGGTCAAATATGTACAGAAGGTGAATGGATGGTTTCTGGATGTGTGTTTCCCACTGTGAAGCATGGAGGAGGAGGTATTATGGTGTGGGGGTGTTTTGCTGTTGCATTTTGCTGGAGATTTGGTCAAAATTGAGGGTATATTTAACCAGCATGGCTACCACAGAATTTTGCTATGACATGCCATACCATCTGGTTTTCACTTAGTGGGACCATAATTAGTTTGACAACAGGACAAAGACCACAAACACACTTGTAGGTTTTATAAGAGTGATTGAATGCTGCATCAGATGACCTGGCCGCCACAATCACTCGATCTAAATCCGTTTGAGATGGTTTGGTATGAAATGCACTGGAGAGTAAAGGAAAAGCAGCCAACAAGCACTCATCACCTCTGGGAGCTCGTCAAAATGGTTGGAAAACCACTCCAGATGACGAGCTCATGAGGCTGACTGAGAGATAGCAAGAGTGTGCAAAGCTGTTGTCAAAGCAAAAGGTGGCTACCTTGAATTTTCGAGAAGTATATAACATAAAGTGGGTTATTTAACCTGTTTTGGTTTGTTGCATAATAGTTGTCTTTAATAATACAAATAAAGAAAATACACCAAATTAGAAGAGCAAATTATTCTCTCTACAGCTCTACAAGTTGCTGAGTTGTTCACTTAGACACAGAGAGTAAGTCTAGTAGCCAAAGCTAATTTCATTTCTGCCACCTGTATTTGTAAACATTATCTTCTTCTTGTGACCCTTTGTGAGACTAGGTATATAGATTGAGTACTAAATGAAGAGCTGCAAACACAGCTCCTGCTTCTTTATCACTCCCACTCCCTTCACATGCAGCAGAAAAACTTACTAGGAACTGTGCATGTTGCAGGTCCACTCTGGATGGTGATAAAAGAAAATATAATATATATATATATATATATATATATATATATATATATATATATATATATATATATATATATATATATATATATATATATATATATAAAACAACATGTGGCATTACAGAGAGAGGGCCACAATATTTTTCTAATAACATGGTAAAAACATTAAAAATGTGAATAAAATACAACCTACTCACCAGAGATGCAGTCTCATAATTTGCACCATTCCTCAGAGGCTGTAAGCCAGTGGTACAGTTTGTAGGCACTGCTCTGGAATAGATAAACAAATCATTTCCCAGGCTGAGACAAGCTAGCTAGCCTCTCCTCACGATGTATAGCTTTTCTTGAAAATGTATTATAAAAGTATGTCAGAAATCAATTCAATTTCTCTTCCTCCATAGGCATAAAAAAAAGTCTAACTCAGATGTTTAATGTGTGAAGAATACTACAGACGTGTTTTGCCAGTCGAACTTGTCTGTAACAGTTTCCCTCCAACCAACCAATCAGAGGACGGACAAATGCTGACGATATTCTGGGCCAGCTAGCTAGCCTTGTGAGGTGAATTAAAATCTGATCAGAGCTATTCCTTAAGGGGACTATGGTAAAAAGGCCAGCGGTACTGACATTGAAAGCCCTGGGCAGATTAGATTGACATGGCAGCACATAGAGGCTGAAATGTGATTGGACAAAAAAATCTAACATACACATACTGGAAGCAGTGCAGCCAAGAGAAACACTACGAAATAAAGAGAATAAACTGTTGGGAATAAATTAATACAATTTTATGGAACAAATATTAGAATTTAGGTTGTAAATGTAGGCCAGTGTTTCTGATAGTGTGTATGATAGTAGTTTCAGTAGCACTCTCCAAGTTTGCAAATCCAGAGTCACTGCATCTGCAAAGCCTCTAGCCATGACCATCCTTCAATATCTTAAGGTGCATCTCATCCATCTTTGCAGCTTTGTTGCTATATTGCTTAAATGTCTAACCACATTTACATTAATGGCATTTTGCAGATGCGCTTATCTTGTAAGACACAAAAGTGCTTTGTAGTCTCTTTCAAAATCATAATCTTATGTTTGTTCAGTAACCAATGTTTGGACAGCCTGAGGAAGTTCATCTTACCATCTGGGTGCCAGGACAGAGAAGAATCTTGATGCATGTCTTCCTTGTACCTTGATGGATGGTTGAGGCATTGCTCGATGCACAAAGGGATTGTAGTACAGAGCAGGGTGTGATAAGTGCCTTCATCTAGGAAGGGGCTGCTCTGTTTGTGGCTTTAGGTGAACATCAATGTTTGGAATCTGATGTGGGTCGCTACAGGAAGCCAGTGTAAGGAATGCAGCAATATGGTAATGCGGGAGAACTTTTGTTCTGGATTCTAGATCAGTTGCAAGGGCCCCAAGGCACACTGGGGCAGACTTGCCAGGAATGAGTTGCAGCACTTCTGTTTTTATAGATGACAAGTAACTGCCATAGTAACTTCACCCACAAGAATAGTCTCCAAAATAGTAGATTTTAGATATGCAGAGCTACCTATATATATATATATATATATATATATATATATATATATATATATATATATATATATATATATATATATATATATATATATCCTCAATCGAGAAGGGTGGAAACAGAGCCCATTCTATTTGAATAAAACGCCAAATACATTTAGTCTCTACATTTTAGTTTCCCACTTGGGCTCGTTCCCTGTCAGTAAAGTCAGAAAATTAAATGGTTCTGATGAAAACAACTGACTGCTGAATACATGGTTTGCAAAGATTTTAAACTGGCCTCTGCTAATGGAATTTATTTTTTGCAGAAATATTTATTTTAACATCTTCAAACTAAAGTTTGCCTTAAAGCTGTATGAAAGAGTTGCACAGCTCAGGATATATATGCTGGGTTTTTTTTTTTTGCCTTTCTGTCTGGTCAAGGCCAGTATCTCTGAGGCTGCCTATGTTTTGGGAATGGCAGAGACTTTCTTATCAAATGGTTCTATTTATTTCACTGTATTTCTTGGTAGCTGTGATAAGCAATAGCGTCTGCCTGTCTGTGTTAACATCCCTGATAATTCATGTGAACTGTGAAATTATTGGTGAAGAGCAAATTTAATGTGCAGTACAGCGCAGTACTCAATGGTAGATTCAGAGACATATTGTACATATAGAGAGACAGATGAACAGACAGACAAAGAAATTGTGAAAGATTGATCATTCCTATTACACGTGATAGACATTTAAATTTTTTTTTTGCAGATTCCTGTGGACTGCCAACACGTGCTCCCTGACTCTTACTCACAAGGATCCTTTTAGGATATGAACTAAATTCTTAATTTAAATCTTTTTGTAATCCTTTCCCGTATCAACGGTTTAGACAAAGGCACACTTAGACTAAAACCAGTGTGAGCTGAAGCGTACATGTGTGTGTGTGTTTCTGATGCTATATCCATGGTTATTGGCTAAATTCTAAAAGTTATATGCTATAATCATAGTGACTGGAAAGAACCAGATATTGCATCGCCCATACAGAAGTTTCAGTTTAGTACTGATATGTAATAAGTGATGAATAAGCAGAAATTATTTTTTCCATCAAAAATACCTTCAGCATGCTCCATCCCTCTGCATGTTATTAACAGCACATTGCATTAAAAAAAAAACAGTCATGTAAATAGTACATTAGTGCATACTTTATTTTTAGGTCTTTAAATTGATTCTGTTTATCTCCCTCATAAATCTGACCATCTCTTGGGGACAGTTTTTTGTATAGCTAGAAATTGTGTAATGCCATTTGAAATCTGCAGATTGTCACGTCTCTCTTTCTTGTGCACTCTTCCTCTGTCTATTTTTTTTTTCTCACACCCACTCATCCCTTACTGCTCGCTCTCTGCTCTCACTCCCCTTCTCTTTTATCATCTCAAGTATCCATTGTCCCTTGTGAGGCTCAGCTGATGTCGTCTGCGCTCTGGGGACAGATGTTGCCTTTGCCATGATTCATCATTTTTTTTTATCAAAGTTTTTTCTTGTATATGTATAATTTTTTTGCTAATATAATTTCAGACATACATGCTTGATTTAAATGTGTCTGATTAATATACAAATGTAACATTCTAATAGGAATTTCAATGCTGTTTAAATATTTTTGTCCTAGGAGAAGTTGTCTAAATATACTTTTAGCTATTGTATTATGACCACAAGTACTTACTCTGGGACAAAAGAAAAAGTATATTTCTTGTTTAGACCTATTTAGTTCTATAGAGAGGAAAGTGAAGTATGCGAGTCACACCAAACATGGGTGCCTTTTTTAAAGGAAAATTCGCATGTTGTCAGCGGATAAAGTTACTGTAGGTCTTTTCCCTGACCTTTGCAGTTCAAACTTAACTCCTTTATCAAGAGTTTTTATTAGAAGGGAAAGCTTTTCTTACAGGAAAAAAAACCACGGCATGTTTCCAAGGCCACAGGAGGAGTCTGACTTTCAGTCTCATACAGACACTGTCCCTGGTATAACTCCAGACATCAGTACAGGCATTTGAGCTGTCGAGATCTTCAGAAATACAGTGTTTAGCTGAGCAACTGTATTTACATTTAAAAAAAAAAAAAAAAAAGATAAAGAAATTGGATGGACATTTTCTGCCCAGCAGCCCGCAGAAGAGAGCAGTATGAATTTCCAAGCCAGACGAGTCACGCTGCCTGCCATCACTCCGTTTTGCCTGCAAAAGCGGGTAGGAACACAAACATCTCTCTTAAGCTCAAATGATCAACTAACATCTGCTTTTTCTTCTTTGGACAAAAGTATAGCAAAACCAAAACGCTATCTAACATTTGTTTTTTGCTTACATGTGCTTGTTTTTATCAGCTTTTCTCTAATGTTAGGCATGGTTTAGACTTTGGTTTTCCTGTGCTGTGGTGTGTATTGAAGACTGGTCTTGTGGTGGAAACCATAGACATTTATTCCCTCCCCAGTGTTCCCCATGCTGGAGAGCCTAATTATGAAGGAGGTTTGGGAACAGAAACCTTTCAATCAGTTTCTCAGTCTCCTTCAAAATAATCTGTATTTCTCATATAATAAAAAAATATATAATGATGTGTTATAGTGTGTATGAGGTGCACTTTTTTAGTATTTTGAGATTCTATAAGCTCAATTATCACAGTTTTGCAACGGATTGCAAGTTTGCATGTTATGGATCCACAAGCAAGAGCTTAGTCAAAACGCTGTGTTTCTGCTAATTTCATGGTCCATCTTTATGAGGAATCATCAGTGCAGATTAGAGAATAATCCAATGAGAGCAAGTGCAGTGGAACAGGTTAAACTCACACTCTTGTCCTGTAGCAAGACAGGCTACAAGAAACACAAGCCTAAAATAGTGGGTTTTGTGAGAGTTTTATTGGAGCTTGAGTGTCAAGTGCATGTAAATAGAAACAGCCCCTAAGCCTGTGTGTGTTTTTCAGTTTGATATATGAGATATATAACAGAATAATAAACTAGAAAGGGTTAACATCATGTGGGGAACATTCAAATAAAATCCCAAATATTTGTCTTATGCAATGGACAATTCACTTAGAATTGACCAAATCATTATAGACAATTTTAACAGTTGCATGTATGAGAGATCTTGCAGCTGTTTAGAGAAGTCAGAGCTGTTTGGGTCCCTGCCATTCATGTTGAGAGTAAGAGATGGATAGATGGCTAAAGACTGAGGTAACACTGGAGAAGTACTGGTCTGGCCAAGGCCAGTTGTCCGATTCTCAGATAAAGATGCAGCTGTGGGGCGAGAGGTCATGATAACAGAAGGCCAGACTCTAGTGGACAGGTCTATACTGTCCTGTCCTTGGATTTGAAGACTAAAGCATCTCTGCAGGGCTCAACTGGAAAAAATGTCCTGTGGACTTCATTCAAGTTCACCAGTTCAGTACATGCAGTGCAGTGCGCAGGGTTGAATGGCAATTCTAACACTTTATAAGTGACTAATAATATTCAGTTTACAAATGCTGAACTGAACTTTACAAAACTGTTACTGAGCTGTTACAACCTGAACTCAAACATACACTCAATACTAATTTCAATTTATACACATCCGTGTCTTCAGCACCAGCTGTATTATATTATAATCATATACTGCTGTTTTTTTTCACACGATTGGGTTTATAAATACACTCTTGTTTACAGTTCTCTTTTTTACACATTGTACTGTATACGCATTGCGGCGCTATTACGTGTTTTGTGTATGTCCCACACTGTCTTGTATGGTCTTGTGTCTTTTGTCATGCACTGTTTGCACTGGGTTGCACGCGATGCACTTTATGTGTCTAGGACAATTTACTTTAGTCCTCAGCTCTGTGTTCTGTTATGTAGCTCATTGTTGTTTTATGTAGAACCAGGGTTCTAGAGAAACATTGTCTCATTTCACTGTGTACTGCATCAGCTATATATGGTTGAAATGACAATAAAAAGCGTCTTGGCTTCTTGACTTCTTCGTCCTCGAACACCTTTATCTCAATCACCAATGTGTTACTAGTATTAAAAACAAAATTTGAGTAGAATGTGTCTATTCACAGACCCATCACAGCTAAATGGTTACTAATAAAAATATAGCAGATGATATTAAATAATTTAGTAGTGTCAGTAGGAAAAAATGAGCTGTATATATTTTTCTGAGATAAGCTCCATCAGATGTGGTTTGAAAAGGTTCTTTTATTCCACTATTCTCTGGAGAATGGAAAGCTTGTGCAGTGTTTGTGTTTTGTTAAGCCACTATACATCCCTTAGGCAAGATTCGCTTTTCATAATACATTTATAAAGGTTTGTAAAACAGCAATACCTCTATGGGAACTAATTAGGAACTGGAAGGAAAAAGCTAAATTTTCATCAATGCAGCGCCTTAATTGCATATTACGATGGAGATGCTGACAGTCGGCGCATAAAGCTGTCATGGGTGTAATCAGGTTACAGCTAATCTTATTTCCTTGTTTAACTGAGCGATAGCCGGAGGGAGACAGTCTCGCAGTGTTCTACTCTCCCCAAGCATGTTCTGCTTCAGCACTTATCTGTGCACATGGAAAGTCAGATACCCATTATAAACACAATTTTTTAACGCTTGACTTGTGGACTTCCTCTGTCCTCTAAGGATTTAGAATATGCTCAAAAGAATAGTCTGACTTCTGCATGTGTCTCTCCATGGTTGTTTGAAGTCTATGATTGTATGAGTTATGTGTGATTCAGGTACAAAGCCCAAACCTGACCTTCATCCACTCTTCATTTCAACTTGCCTTTTAGACAAAGTAAGACTGTATACCCTCAGGAAAAAAAAGATTGTACCCATGCTTTTATTTTAATACATTTGTAAACAGGCAATTTGGCTATAAACAGCAAATGTATTGATTTTAGAGAAAACTTTGAAATACATTTGAAAGTTGGGACGGATAGGAAACATTTATAACATGGCATACCACATCATAAAAGCTTCAAAGTTTTATATATATTTGGGCTGTCAATCAGTCAATCGATTAAAATATTCACGATTAATCGCACCGTTCTCATGAGTTAACTTGTGATTGATCGTAACTTAATTGCACATTTGTATCTGTTCTAAATGTACCTCAAATTAATACTTTTCAATATTAGAAATATTCTTGTAAAGGTTTAAAAGTAATTACGATGTTACGATGCCATGTTTCCACCAGGAGGGTTTTATTGCCGGATGTGTGCATCATGGTGGCTTTTGGTGCTTGATTTGAGACTTGGCAAATCAGTTAAAAAAATGTTTAGTGATTTAAATGTTTGGTAATTTTTTTCGCTGGGGTTTATTATTTTTTATATCTGAGTAAAGAAAGGGCATTGTGAATGCGTTGTGGGTTTTAATTTGTTTATATTTTTAATAAAACATGGTCAAACAGAAATGCTTGCTGCATTAATAAAATTAGTGCTGTTAAAATGGATGTGCATTAATGTATAGATAGATAGATAGATAGATAGATAGATAGATAGATAGATAGATAGATAGATAGATAGATAGATAGATAGATAGATAGATAGATAGATAGATAGATAGATAGATAGATTAAATTCTGTAAAACAAATGTGTGAACGTGTGTATGTTTGAGAGCTAAAGAGAGAGACAGAGACAGAGAGAAAGCAAGAACAGTAGATACTACTGAATGCAGGTCTTTGTGCCCAGTAATAGCACTCAGCACAGCTCGCACTGCCCTTACAGATGTTTTATCTGCACTCTGCTTTTTTCTCTCTCTTTCTCTCTCTCTCTCTCTCTCTCTCTCTCTCTCTCTCTCTCTCTCTCTCTCTCTCTCTCTCTCTCTCTCTCTCTTTCTCTCTCTTTCTCTTTCTTGCTGTCTCAGACACACACACACACACACACACACACAGAAAAAAAGAATAATTAATCACTAACTAAAGACGTCATTTGAAGTTATTAAGTTACCAACTAAAACATTTCAGCTTTGCACCAAACAAATGTGTTCTTCATCAAGCAAGCATTTGATGATATCTATGGACTCTTTTTTTTAGGGTTTTTTTTTCTATCTCCTCCCTCATTTGTCCTCAAAATTGAGAGGACAGCTCACTAAGGGATGCCAAATAAGGACACAGTGAGAAAGCTGAGCCTCTGTACACTGCTGCATGTATATTTAAATACTGTATCTAATCAAAAAAGAGTGAGCTGTAGCCACAGATGTGTGTTCTCATTGAGGCCGAAACAGCCACTGGTGTTCCCCACATACAGTTTTTTTAATTGCAGAGCAGACTTCAAAACTAGCTTTGATCAGAACTCACAAACAAAGTGCACATTTTTATCAAAATGTATACTTATGCTTATATTATTGCATTCATTTTTTTGTAAATATTGAGCTTGCTAGTCTTCTGCAAAAATGCAGATCAACATATAAAATCATAATGTCGCACACTAACCTAAAACCCATTTGAAATGTTCTGATGCCTCCTGTGACACTAAAGAGTAGAGCAGAATGATCATATAATATAGTATAAATTTGGTGTATGGACTACATCAAAAAGGCAGTAGTGGAGACTGAAAAGTGTTCCAGCTCAATAGGCAGCACAGGAAGCAATGGCACTGCATTTCAAGCTTTGACAGACACTGAAGGAATCAGAGTCATTCAAATCCCTAGACACCCTATCTGTTGGGGCTTCTAAACAGACTGATGTGTGCTAATACTTTCTAGCACTTTGCGTTAGCTGTATTCTAACGAAGGAAAGTAAGTAACAGCTTGCTGCTTTAGACCTTTGTTATAAAGATGTAAGATATGGTGTGAAAATGTGAACGCTTTCAAAAGGTTCATCGGCTTGTAAAAACAGTTTTTACAATCGAAATGGTGTGAACAAAAGAGAAATTAGCTGCATTACTCACTCTGCTGTCTCATAAGTCAGTGCCATATAAAAAGCATGTACTGTTACATTTTATGATAGCACACATCACAGGGTTGCCAAGTTAGTTCAACTTGTTTAGAGGAGTGGTAATTGTGTTATTCTGTATAGGTCTTGGGAATAGATGGCATGTTGTGCTGTATTATGGGATCATTGGTGAGGTTAATTTTTTCTTTGCATGTGACAAACACATTTATTATTAGAAAATGCAAGGGCTGAAAAAGATTTCAGTTTTTATTGTGGTTTGTTTTTGGATTAAAATTTTGCCATATGAACTCTCACAGAGTAGATCTACATACAGTATACTGCCTCTATAATATAACATTAAAATTACAGTGTCATATTTGTTCTCCACAGCATTTATTTTATTGATATATTCCTTAAGCTGTTCTTGACAGTTAAAAGGAATATATAGGCATATATTACCTCAGAAACAGTTCTTCCCTTGTTTTGGATTCTTGAAGTAAATCATTATAATGATTGTCCACTATAGATTAATATTACTATTATTATTATTATTATGACGACTGTTGTGGGTGCTTCTGTGGCATTTAATAGTTTAGTTTAGCTCTAGTTGGTCTGGCTATCTGATTAGATGACTAAGTAACCCTGCAAAAATTATGACTCATCCATAAGAAACTGCATCATGGCATTACATTCCTGAGCTCTATAAGGGCTATTAGAGATGCTCTCAATTAGTTCCGACTGATGGACAGAATAAAAAGCTGTTCCTCCACCATGGTGAACGAGGTTCTCTTCAACTCAGCCACAGAGTTATAGTCATGAATTCCCAATGATTGGGTGAATATGAAGATCACTGCTCCACTAAAGATATTGACAACGTCTGTTAGACTAGAGGGAATAAAATAATGACATAATCACTGCAGAGAAGAGAGCTAATGTTCTGTGACTACGCAATCTGTTTATTGTCAGAAGTAAGATCTTAAAATATTTGTGCCTAAACTGATTTATGTCTCTTGCTGTGTTCGTGCTATTTTTCTCATTTGTTGCACTGTAGATGTAGCATGAGATTATTGAATGTGTAGGATTATGCATGTTCCCTTTAAAAGTTCTCCAGATGGCATTATCTCATCAAGCACTCTTTATATACACACGTTCAGTTGTTTGATTCTGATATTTTCGGAAACCACAACTGGAAAGTATTAGTAATGTTTTGGTCCCAAGCTAGGTCTATGAATGCGTTAAGTAAAATGAAGGGATTGTTTTGTAAAGATTAAGAATATCAGAGCAAAAACAGTACCGTATGCATGTGCTTTCCATAAGCATGAATTGTGTGTGTGTCTGACCTGATCTTTTTTATTTGATCACCCTGTAGACAGATATTAGTATGAGCATAAATAATAAAAAACAAACTTAAAACTGAGCCTTGCCTGAACAATTCTACACTAGAATGAGTCTCTCTCTCTCTCTCTCTCTCTCTCTCTCTCTCTCTCTCTCTCTCTCTCTCTCTCTCTCTCTCTCTCTCTCACTCCTTCCCTCCCCCCATCCGTTCTCTCCTCACTTTTTGTCTCATGTATCTTGACCCCTCTCCTTCCTTTAACCCCCCCCCCCCCTTTTCATTCCCTACCTACCTTTTTTAAAATGTGCACAGAGTTGATTTAAACTAAAATTCATTACGGGCTCAGTTCCCTGCTGAGTTTTATAGACAGGGCAATAGATGTGGTTGATTTCAGCCATGGGAAATGCTGGGTGAAGCAAGCCTTGTGACTTTTTCTACCACTTCTCCACTCCATTTCCCTTTTCCCAGCTCCCGTCTCTCTGCACTATCGTATTCTACTCCCCTCTCTGAGGTGGTGGTGGTGGTGGTGTTGTGGGGGGTGTGGGGGGGAGGAGCTTGTCCTGGTATGGAGTGGGCAGGGCTTACCCCTCGAGGCTGCAGTTAGTGAGAGGTGGCAGTTGATTGGGTAGAGTTTGGGTGACATATAGCAGGAGAGGCAGGAAGTACTGGAGCTCTGAGCATGCTCTCTTAATTACCTCATTTCACTTCAGCTGCAGAGAGAGGGAGGGAGAGAGAGAGACAGAGAGAGAGAGAGAGAGAGAGAGAAAGAGAGAGAGAGAGAGAGAGAGAGAGAGAAAGGAGAACATCTAGGAAAGACAGAGTGGAGAGTAAGAAACAGAGGAGGAGGAGAACAAGAGAGACAGCAAGAGAAAAAAGAAATTGAGGGAGAGAGCTGCAGCTCCCTCAGTACATGCATTTTTCTATGTTTCACCTAAAATCCTGCTCCTACAATGCTGTGTACTCAGCCTTACCTAAACTGCAGAGCTAGCCCCAAATCACAGTGCTGCTTGCCGTCTAATACGGGGGTAAGTTATGCTAAAATACAGATGTTCTGATTTGTGCATGCATATATGTGTGTTTGTGGTTTGTGCCTCACAGAAGAGGATTGAACGCTCCTGTCTTTCTGTAAGGGATAAATCAGGCTATCTTTGATAGCTGTTCTAAACTTACTCTGTACTGATTTTGCGGAAATGCGCACTGCTCCTTCTGCTGTTCCTTTCGGGGCATGCAAGATTCGGAAATGTGTAGCAAGTGAAAGGGAACATTCATGATCTGCTCCCAGTTTGCTGGCCTGGTTCTCACTGCTTCACTGTCATTCGAAATGAATGGGGTGTTGAGTGTGGAGGGCGTGAGGTATGAGGTAGCTTGCGGTATCAAATGAGCTCCATTAATGACACCATTCTTCTGCCCTTCTACAAAAGGCATTTACTTGAGTATTGGGTTCATATATTTATGTCATTTTTTTGTGGTCACCTTATTTGGATGAGTAGCCGTAATTGTCTACGGGTTTTCTAGTCACTGCAATAATGACTCGGTCTGAAAACTTTTTCACTGGTTAATGAATGGGTTCCTGTGTCGAAGGTGATCAAAGTATACAGTGAGGACAACAGCAGTCGAGCCGTGGAGGTCCCCAGTGACATCACAGCCCGGGATATCTGCCAGCTGTTCATTCTGAAGAACCACTGCATCGATGACCACAGCTGGACGTTGATTGAACACCTTGCTCATCAGGGTATTGGTAAGTGCATCCATCTGTGCCCCCGTAATGCCCAAAAAGTAATTTCGCCTTAATGGAGCATAATGGTATCACTGTTTCATTCTTTGTTTTATGAGTCTTTTTTTCTGGCATCCGTGCACCATCTCCTTCTGGCTATAGCTGTAATGTAACAAAATGTGCTACAAAAATATGTTCTTTTTGTGGTCTGGCTCTAAATCCTGCAATTTTGGTTGCATACTATGGAATCCAAGTCTTTGTGAAACAGATCTTATTTAAGGTTATCTTATCTGATTAAACACTATCAGTGGAATTGTGCTTTGAATCACCATTTATTACATCAACAGACTTAACCTGTTTCAGTATTATAGTGCCATGTGAAGCAAGACAAACATTCTTTCTTTTTTTTACCTAATCAAGAAGATCTTTTTTTTTTTTCATATGGTATAAACGTTATTAAATCTCTACTACAGCACGAGTGACCTAATATCACGTTGAATATGTGTATATTGTATATTTTGTATATTATATATAATTGTATATGTTTTATATTTGAAAACCACTTATGTTGCCAGAGTTCACTTCTGGTGCAGTTATAAGCATTGATATTCATAACATGCAAATCTTGCAAATGGCATTATATTTAGAGATGCATCTTGAGATTCGGCAAAGCATGTCAGTTTATGCAGGGTATGCTGCAGCATACTTTATATCAGAACTCAACTTTCTTGATATTCATCTCTAACATCTCTAACGATAATCTTTATTTAACAGACAGTTGGAAGCCACCATCCATCTCATACTGCATGATCGAAGATGTGTCTGTGAGGAAACTTGCCCAAGCATAAGACCTCTTATAAAATCATCTTTTGTGTGAAGGATAAACAGGCTTTATGGGGTTAATGCTTTCTGAAGCAGACACCAAAGGTTTAATGTAGTGTCTGAGAGTGCAGACCTTACCTTCTATTAATCGATTGTGGTTTCAGTAGCAAAATGTAGAAAGGCAAAAGAACGTTGGCTGTTCTACTGAGCAGCAGGAAGGATGAACCCTCCTTACTGAATATGTAGGAAGACAGGGAGATATGGAGAAAAGGAATGTGACAAGAAAATAATGGGGTGTCAAAATCCATCACAGGAAAAAATTGGGGTGAATTTATTATTAGAAAAAGTTTTCTAACAAACTTGTTATATTTTTAAAGTTTTTACTTTCCAAGAATTTCCAAGGACACTGACTGACTGGACACGAGGCAGGAATACACTCTGATTAACATGGCAGTTCACCACAAGGCATGTTTTGTGAGTTAAATGAATAAAAAAATAGAATCAGTTGTACATGTAAACCGTTGTGAAATTCTGAAATAGTTGGTTATAGAGGAGGTTATAGAGGAATAGTGGAAAAGTAGAGTTGGAGGGGAAAGGTGAACATGTGGGAATCCTAAAGTCATGCACAAGACACTTAGAATACCTGAGAAATGAATGGCATTAGAAAGTTAAGCTGGAGGAATAGTGAAGTCTGAAAATACTAAGAATGAATGGGTAGTGGGGTACAAGAAGTTCAGAAGGAATATGGTATGAGTGTTACATGTAGGATTCCAGGAATATTAGTGGTGAGAACCAAATAATCAGTTTTTAGGATGGTCTTTAAATATATGTGATGTTCAGCTCGAATGGGCAGGAAGTGGTTAACATCACTGGCAGTTACTTCTTCTGGTGTAGGCTACCTTCCACACAGGAATAGTCCTCAACACAATTCTTCACACCATTGCATAATTCAACCACCTGTTCCTTCCATTCTATTATTCAGTGCATGCATTTCTTTCCTCCATGTCTCTCCATTTATGCATTTATCATTTCTACTGCTTCATAATGATTACATATTTTTTCTATCCATTTTCTCCTCTCCTGGGATTATTTTTATAGAAGTCACTGAGCCTTAACTAGAACATCTATTACACAGTCCTGACTGAATCCTATCATTGAAACAGCATGTGTCTTGAAACCAATAAATGCTGCATAATCGTTTTTTAAGACCTGCTGCCACAATGAAATATACTTCAATTAGTTTAATTACTTTATGTTCAATTAGTGCCATAATGAGTTTAGTTGTAGCTTCCAGGCTTATGCCTAAATGAGTCTGATTTTAAAGGTACATTATATTGATTATTTAGTTTCTGATGTATATTTCTTTTAATGGTGTATAATTATTAGAGAGTGATTTACCTGAACAGCCGGATTCCACACTACAGTACATGTTGCAAATGTGGAACAATTACTTGCTGAGTAAATGTCCTGATGGTCTATTAGGTCAGCCATTAGTAATATTGCTTGCCTGTAATATTTTAACCAGTGCGACAAAATTATCCTCAATTGCTTCTTTGCTGAACTCCATACAAAGTTCTTCTGACTAACATTTCTTTCCTGGTGGTATATTGATATATTATCCAGAATATTCAGATACTATTCCAATCATTTATGTTGGCTCATTCATTAATTTGTCCCCTAGACATGTTACAATGCAGGCCTAACCATGAAAATTAGGGCACTAAAAATCTATGTCATACTATGAATTTAATAAACAGTTATGACAGGGGAAAGTTGTGGCTTAAGATTTAAAAAACATTGGCAAATACAATATAATAATAACAATAAAACTTTATAGTGAACCATGCTCACTACTGTTAGGTTCTGTGCTAAAGAATTGTGATATCTTTTTAATAACTGTAAGCTTCTATGAAAACATTTTGTATTCGTGAAGTGTATATTGTCATACGTTACACGATAAATGATGTAAAGGCATACTAATACTTTTTTTTATGATCCATATTGGATATGAAATGTACTGCTTTTTTATGTTTAAAGTCTGTGTTTTTGAGACTATTTTAGTTACAGCAAATATCAAATCTTGCAGATGTATTGCAGATTATTTTTTAACTTTCCATCGGTGTAAAATCTGATTTAAAAAAAATATCTTGTGATGGAAAAACCTGGGCAGGAGGATTGATGGGTCCCTAGTCGTAGATTAATCTTATTCTCATTCTTTTAATACTTTCTGCAAGTGCTACAAGAACATTTACACATAACCTATCCAGAATGCATGAAATGCTGAGCTGAGATTTCACAGCTAGCTACTGGCAGAAGCTTTTAACTGTCCACAGATCAGCAAAGTGCAGAAATACCCTGTGCCTCACAGCAGGAGATCACAGATACCCAGAGAAACACCCTGGATGCCAGTGCATTTTGATGAGGCTCTCCAGCCCTGATTGCAGTTATGCTATGGGAATTAATCAGTCTTGAATATCATCATTCTCACACTTCCAGATGGCTTGCTGTAAATAGTCACTTTCCATTCATTCATTAAACATTCGTTTGGGTTTCACAGAGCTGAATAATGTTTAATGATCAAGTGAAGCAATGCAGTTGACTCATTTGGCTTCCCCTTACTCCCTCTACCTTACACTTGTTTTAATCACAGATTACTCATTGATGAAGCATATAAAACTTTGTTAATAAATTATTTTATTAGCTGATGGTTGAAGTAAATCAAAATCCAAACAATGTATGTACAGTACTCTCGTAATAATTCAAATTATACTTTACTGAGTGTGCAGTGATAAGCGAAGGTGCACATTTGTATTCGTATTCTTAATTTTCTTTCTTCACTGTGACTTCTCTTTTTCTTGAATTGCTTTCAGAAAGAATCATAGAAGACCATGAATCAGTCCTGGAAGTGCAGTCTAACTGGGGCATGGACTCAGACAGCCGCCTGTATTTCAGGAAGAATTATGCCAAATATGAATTCTTCAAGAAACCTCTGGTGTGTGGTGTGTTTATGTGTGGTTTTTGGACAAATTCAGTATGTGCTGCCTAGGTAATGTATAACAGATTAGCTGAGTATCAGAAATGGAACCCAAGGTATCTTTCTGATTGAACTAATTTATAATCTGTGTACAAAATAAGCAATTTATATACACTTCAATGCCACAATTCACAGGCCGTTGAGGCCTGTGCTTCTCTGGACGAACAGAGATGCAACTCATTTACCGAGGTCTGTTTTTAAGGGCTTTGTTGGAGTTAAAAGAAGAGCATGGTGTTTTAGAGCTCTGTATGACTTGTGTCTGCTTTGATCAGTCGATTTACAGAGGATTATTCCTTTGCAGCAGGTTTAGGAGAAATGATGAGTTACAGAGGTGACTCAAATATAAGGGCACAGACCAAATAAATCCTTAGAGTCTGTTACTACTTCAGAGTCTTTAGTAATCTTGGTTACTGTGCTCATCGGTAGTGATAAATGTTTTTCGCATGTTCACAGGATTTCTTTCCAGAAAGCATGGTGTCTATATCGAGTGAAGCCAATGGCCTCATGAACCACTCACAGCTTATTCAGGTATCACCTTTCAGTAGGTTCTCTGTCCCTGAATCTTTATTTTAACACTTTAAGTTCCAATGAATTATTCACTTGTTTATCCTATTATTCGCAAATATTATAAGGATGATTGAATGAATGGGGTGCTGTGTGTGTCCCATTGATAATTCATTAATAATAATGTATGTTTGCTTGTAAAGTAAAGATAAAATCCAAAATGTAGATGTCCTTCACAACAATCTATGTACATATTTCAGATAAAACTGTGAACATTGAAGAAAACCTATGTACAGAAAAAAGCATTAGAAAACAGAATCTTTTCCAGATGGCATGTCACTATTTCAACACTTTTATTATTTTTGCATTAACATGCAAATCCATGTAACATTCACATTCATTTACAAACATTCACTTAAGCCTGAGATCAAAACATATTCATCCCATTAAATATTTAAAATACAGTACAGTTTAATAGGGAGTTACATTATCCATGTTCAAAAAGGGATTGAATAAGAACACTGTTATCCAAATTATACATTCAAATTTTAGATTGAATGAAAAAAAAAATTAAATCAACAACAAAACATATGCAAATCTGTAGAATGTCCTCATGCTATAGCATGGATGCTGAACATTATAAATGTGTTATTACCTGCTAATTCTTAGCATAAAATCTCAAATATGTTATCATTTAAGAGCCCTAGATAAGCAGGAAAAATAAATGTTCATTTTCAAGAAATTTTTTTAAAGTCATCAATAAATTCTGCAAAAAATATGACAAAACTTGTAGGAAAATGGTAATACAGAGTACAGATTGAAAGTGTAAGGGGTTAAAATGAATTTTGAAGACGAGATCCATGCACGTGTATTTTTATTTTGTGAAGGATTGTCACACCGTCTGACTGTTTGTCTCTTAGACCTTTCTCAACTCCAGCACATGTCCTGAGATCCATGGCTTCCTGTATTCAAAGGAGCAAGGCAGAAAGTCCTGGAAGAAGTTCTATTTTGTGTTGAGAAGGTCTGGACTATACTTTTCCAATAAGGGCACATCAAAGGTAATCCACAAAACACAGTAATCCATTGCATGACCTGTAATTTAATGCAGTAATCACTCTCTCTTTCACATGACCCCGCAATACAGATCGAAATGAGTGGGTTGAATGTAACCTCTTAAAAAAAAGAAAAAAAAATTGTTCATAATGCCTGCAGCTCCTAGTTCTAATCTTGCACTGCACCACTTGATCTTACCACTTAGGCTCTAGAATCAAGCATTACTTATTCAGATCTCTCCGAACTTATCCAGTCTGAGACAAATAGAAGTGACGGACAGAGCTTGAGGTTTGATAAGCCTGCGACAGATCATTTCAAAGCAGCCTCATTCAAGCACTAATCTCCCCCAGTCCTGCTGTTAGATGTGACGGTTAGATCGAACAGCACTGCATTGTGGCTCACGGCCGGCCAGAACTGGTCCAGCAGGATTGTGTGCGGCAGATCCTGGGGCTGTGCCAGTGTCTGAACCCTTCCCACTCAACACAGGTGAAGCTTGTACCTGCTAGGTGCCATGCCAACCAGTGCTGCCCTCTTTCCCTTTTTTCATTTATTTATTTTTTTTTATACAACAAAGCGTTGTTGTTAGGCTCGTAAGAGGAGCCCACTCTCTACTAACTAATACTGCCTGGGTGCACAAAGCCAGTCTGCATCTACTCCACATCATTGCGTTTTCTTTTTTTTTTTTAAACATAGTCCTGGTTGACATATTAAATCTGAATGATTTTTGCCTGTGTCGCATTCCTTCTTTTTCTTTTCCTGTCCACAGGTTTGTCAATCTCTCACTCTCTCTCTCTCTCTCTTTCTTTTGTATGCCTGTGCCTGTTATTGGCTGTTGGAAATTAGAATAGTGTAGCACATAGACAATATGAGACAAAGGCTTGCTTTGTGTTGCTTTGCTTGGGAAAGGCATTCTTTCTTTCCTCCCTTTCTTTCATTCTCTTCTTTTCACTTGGCTCCCTTTCACTGTTGTTAAGATAAAGCTGTTGGCATTGCAACATGTATGCTTCTATGTTCTCTTGTACATATTACACCCTGCTCGTAATTGAGAGGGTAGCCCTGTTCGCTGCAGAAAAGATCGCTAGAGAAGTGACTTACGTTGTGCGAGTTTTGCCCTTGATTTTAATCATAACATTGCAAAGTCTTTGAGAGGGTTTCCAAACACTGAATGCTTAATTCATATCTTTTAAGTGGAGCTTAGATGAACCCTCAAACTAAATCCACATCATTTTAACTGGTCCAGTAATTTTAGTCCCGCTGCTGCACGTAAGCCACAGTCTTAATGTCCTCCTACGCGCTAAACCCTGTTGCTGCTCTCTCAGCTTCTTCACTGTAATGTCTTAGAATAACAATGTTAAACCACAACAGCCTCGGCTGTGCTTCCTGTGCTTCAAATGTAGGCATGTGCTTTAAATCTACAGCTTGGGTATTTTTGTTTGAACCATTTTTAACATATCTGTTCGCATTTACGTTCCGCTGTGATTTTAACTTCTTCTTATATGGTCTTTCAGAAAATTCCTGTCTTCTTGCTTCATTCTTCTACCCTTTGCCAGGAAATTTTCTGCCTTTAAGCACTCTCCAGTTCACACACACACTGGCTTGGCTTGCAAAATTTTTGTACAACCTTCATTCATGTTGCATATGTCCTGACAGTGTGCTAGATGCTGGACATAACTTACATGTTTACAGTCATCTCCCTGCTATGGCAGGCTTAGTGTTGGAACTCGGGTATAGGGCCAAAGGAATTTAGGACACCCCCACCCATTCATCATCTCCACATAATCACCATCACACACTTAAAAAAAATATATCATTAAAACTCAACTGATGTGTTGAAAGAGTTTT
This sequence comes from Silurus aristotelis, assembly GCF_946808225.1. Classification (NCBI taxonomy): domain Eukaryota; kingdom Metazoa; phylum Chordata; class Actinopteri; order Siluriformes; family Siluridae; genus Silurus; species Silurus aristotelis. Next base: position 22,456,990 of record NC_139576.1, on the reverse strand, counting down.
TTTTACTGTGTTTCTTCTTCGTATGTAAGGAACCCAGACATCTGCAGTTTGTTGCAGAGTTTTGTGACAGCGATGTCTACACTTTGTTATCATCCAGAAAAACACACGGAGCTCCCACAGACTACGGATTCTGTATAAAGGTATTTGCAAACGTTTCTTTACAACACACCCAGCTAAATCCGCAAACACACAAGTTTCACATATTCGATTGAGCAATGTTGATGCTGAATTATATTACACATACCATCTGTGCATAGTTAGTTTTATGATATAATAGCCCTAATTAAGTGCCCCATTTGTCTGGGCCTCATTGTTTAATGGGTGTTATATAAAGCCATAATCAAACACACTGTCTGGTGTCTTATCTCCTTTCATCAGTTTAGTATTATGAGAAGCTAGAAATGATCTTAGTTACAGAGATATTATAAAATGAGATTGATATCATAAAAGGATTGAGAATGTGACCTGAAAATATATCTATCTACGATTTGGTGCACAGCCATGCAAGTCAAGCTCAGCTCGGGACCTCAAACTGCTGTGTGCGGATGTTGAGCAGACCAGAACTTGCTGGATCACGGCTATGCGCCTCTTCAAGGTGAAAACTCGCTTTGCCGCTCCCTGGCATGCATTTCTTCCTTCTTCTCCTGTTTTATCCCTCACAGTCTCTGGCAGTCTTTTTTTTCTATATGACAGGCATAGTCTTAATGAAGTATATCTGAAATAATGCACTTGGCCATTTGAAATAAGGATCTTCTCAGAGTACAATGTGCCCACATAATGTTCTGCAGTAAGTACCTGCTCGGTGGATCTTTACCTCCATAACATCATCCTAACGTGGCTATATGAATTGTAATGTGTGCAGTTCGGGATGCAGCTTTACCAAAACTTCATCCAGCCTCATCAGAAGCAGAAAAGCTCTCCAATGGTGAGTTCTACTATCTGTGGCTATGTCCTGAAAGTAGTTATTTTAACTGCATGTTAATTAGAGAAAAAGCCAATAATTATAGTTACAATGCAAACATTGTAGTCCAAAATAACATAATAATCCGGACTCAAAAAGAAATAAAATAGAGATAAAAAAAACAAGACACTGGTGCTGTATAGCAATGAAGGTTGTAAACAGTGCAGTGTCAAATGTCTTGATTCAAGTTAAACTCTTATTCTTAAAGCTGAGGTTTTGAAACAGTTCAAAGCGCATGCTCTCTGTCATCACATACTGAACAGATTCCAGCAAACACCCCAAATAGAATAACGTATGCCCTTGCTGCTTTAAATATATTTACTCCAGATATGTGTCATGTATATATTTGAAAAAAAAAAGCATGTTTAAAACCAGCAAGCATTTCTGTCAGCTTTGCTTATACTAATTAATTATGCATTTGGAAATGACATAATTGAACCTTCCTAATGCAGTTTGAAACTTCCATCTGAAGCTTCCAAAACTTTGATTTAGTTTTTTAGATATTTGATTCATTTTGCATGAATGATTCGGTTTTACCATCTCTCAGTGGCACAGTCAGAAATCAACTTGAACTTGAAAAATATAAATAAACAGCACAATTCATACAAAAGGGAGAATTGACAAGTCAAGTCCACTTTTATTGTCATTCCAACTTTCTTCGGTACAGTACAAAGTAAAACAAAGCAATGTTCCCCCCAGGATCAAGGCGCTACATAAAAAAGCATACATTTACAGTAAATAACACAGAACATAAATCTAAATAGGACACTACATTAAAATAAATAGTGACATTGCAGCACCGACCAGTACAGTAGAGATGCAAATGATTTGTCTACATAATAATACATTCTATACATGTAAACACTAAATGTTTAGCAGCAAATGTGAGCAGACAGTTAAATTTAGAGTGTGTTTATTTGAAAGTGTGTGTATGTGTGCAAACAACACAGTCCAGCCCCTTTGTCTTGAGTAGTCAAAATGTAACAAGATTGTACTTTAGAAGTCAGACAGCTATGGTGGTATTGAGAAGTCATTTAAGTTCACACAGTTGTACTATATTAATATTATTAATATAGTTAGGAAACCTCTGGAAATATCTTCATTGGCAATCACAATGCTGTAGCGAGATGGCTATTTTTTTCTCTGTAACCTAAAAGGAGAAATACAGATAAATTTTTCTGCATTAGCCACCCGTGAACCATTTGCTGTCATGAAAACTTTCCCCTTCAGCTACACCTTTGCTGTCAATAGTGACTTACAGCTTTGTACATACAATACAAACACAAAGGTGAAAGACACAGCGTTTAAACAGACATTGATAATGTGTATTCATTCAACAAATGTATTCACTCAAATATACCCATGAATCCCATACACATTTCCAGAAAGATTTTTGTCTACTACACCATTAAATGCAGATTTTGTTTAATTTATTATTAGTAGTATACTTATACCTAATTATATGTCTCAGTATTATAGTGTTTGTACTGTAATATGCAAAAACTAAGGAATAGAATGTCAGTTATAATTAAGCAAATAGCCGGTCACAGTAAAGATTAAACAGCATTGTCTAAAGTGTATTGTTTTTTCTCCAAAAGGCATTACCAATAGTAACATTTTTAAAACAGCACATTGTGCATTTATATACTTTTATAGTTACATTGAATATTGTGAAACATCATGTTCGGTGGGAGTTTGTTCCTGTCATTGCTGATTCTACAGACGCTGCCAACATTCATTTCTTCACAAACTTGTCTAATCTTCTTCCTCTCAAAGTAAATAAGAGAATACAGCAGCTTCCTTGGTTATTAAGTGCAGAATGTTCGTGTAGATGTTTTTGTGTTAGTTAACTTAAAGGTACAACCACATCATATTGGAACAAACAGAATTTTATAAAACTGTGATTTGTCAGAGCTGCTGTTACTGAACTTTTACACTTTTCAGTTCTGCAGCACCTAGAAATAAAAATAAATAATGTTTCTCAGGTCAGAATAATTCTGTTAAATCCAGCATGATGCACCGCTGCATTGCTATGATTTTATAGACCTTCTGGCCACTAGAGTTCCCTACTGATGCAATAAATAGATGGTTGCACTTTAATGCTCATTTCTGGGAACAATTTACTAATGCTGCCTCTAAATAAGAGTATTGTGTGTGAGTAAAGCTCCCTGATCTATTTTTAGCATGCTGGACATGATTGAGGAGCCAGACTGACTCTAAATATATCTTAGCATCAGCTGCTCACTGACTTTACAACTCATCACCTCTGCCTTGTTGTCAGTGGAACGCAGAAAGTGGGTCCTAACTTAGACGGATGGACACACACACACACACACACACACACACACACACACACACACACACACACACACACACATGTATACACAAACGTACAGTATAATGCAGAGTTGGGGAAGTATGAAAGCATTTGTGGCCACAAGTACAGAGGCTGAGCTTCGAATCAAATTTGTAGCAATAGTATGGTAAATAAATATGGAAAAAACATCAGTTTTTTAATGAGTGAAGTGCAGCATGTCTTATGATAGTCATGAGGCTTCTCAATACCCCCTGTTCATAGAAGTGTTCTCTAAACCATTAGAATCCTCTTACTGTTAAATGTGAAGCCCATGGCTCATAGTGATTATAGCAATTCTAGACAGGGCAGACTGGTATTCTGTGAGCTGTTCGGAAAACAGACTGACACCTTTTTCCTGCAGCATCTCCAGCTGGGCAACAGGGTCTTACGCAGGAAGGGATGTGTATATACATAGAAATTAGGGATGTGGGAAGAATCATCTTATTTGGATAACCATGTTAACTGCAATGAATGGTTAAACTATACACAGATTCCAACTGGGTGAAGTCCATGATTTTTAAAAAAAATAATTATTAAGCTTTTTATTTCTATACATAGACCTAATAATCATGAAAGAAGAGCACCGATAATAATAACAAATTGCTTTAAAAGCCTCACGGATTTAACTTGTTCATTCCTTCATTTATCTTCTATAACTACTTTATCCTGGTCAAGGTCGTGGTGGAATTCACAGCTAATCCTGGTAACATGGGAGAATTGACCTCCGATGAGACACCGGTTCATTTCAGGAAACAGTTGACATACATTCACACCTAGGCGATATTAGCGTAAACAAATGAGCTAACTGTGTGTCTTTAGAGAGAACAAAGGGGAAATCCACATGTTTCAGGTCGAATCTGTGATGTGAGGATTAATCCAAGGAAATTTAACTATGAGGTCAATGTCACTCATTGGGACACATCATTTAAAACACAAATTGTTAAAATAGTACATACAGAATACTTTTTTTATTATTACTAAAATGTTTACTTCACTTAACTTCATTTGTAAGCATAGTGACTCTGGTAAGCTATGATAAAAAGAAGTGAGAATATCTTATTTCTCCAAGCTCGAGTAACTAGTGTGTGTAGATTCCTTGTGCATGTTTGGGTCAGCGTTCTTGAAAAATGCTGTAACAAAAAACTAAACTTGGTAAATACAAAAATAAAACAACGATAGCAGTTTGTTAAAATAAAATACAAAAAAATAATAAATCTGATTATAGTTTGTTAACCTTCAACAGACACAGGAGTCCTGCAAGTGAACTTTAGCTCATTTTTTTTTTGGTATAATTCCTCTAGGACTCTGTGACTCATAATCCTAATGGTGCAAAAAATCCATGCAATTTTCTCACTGCATACTCAGTAAACTGAAAAGTCTAATTTTAGATTTATTGGTGATTATGGGGGGGACTGAATGCTAAAGAGTGTGACAGCTTTATTAATTTAGCTATTACTTGTTATGTGCACAAGCATCAGTCTATATAAACCCACTAATCCACACAAACTGCTCAGTCTCAAAGCTGTGGTGGAAGGAACAATAATTGCATTATTTGAACACTGGGTGGCAGCATGACTCCACAAAGATTAAAGAGTTTTAAAGTGATTGTGTAATGAACTGAAAGAATAGTCATTCTAAGTCCTTCGTGTGTGATTTTGTTCTTTTTTCAGAGAAGCATTTCAGAGAACTCTCTCGTGGCCATGGATTTCTCAGGGCAGAGGAGCCGTGTGATTGATAACCCGTCAGAGGCTCTGTCAGTGGCTGTGGAGGAAGGTCTATCATGGAGGGTGAGGCACAGATCTGCCTCTTAACATAGCAGCATTGCATTAGGTGATCTACAGCTGGTCAACCATTTTAACTGAACCCTTTCTACTCAAAATCATGTTTTTTTTTCATGAACTTGATTCAGAATACTTGACCTATATTTTCCAGCCACCCTGCTGGCAGATTGAAAGTTCCATGGTCCTTAGCAGGTTCTCAGTTTTCTTTTTTTTTTCTTTTTTGAATAGGAGATGCTGTTTGTTTTTACATTAAACTGGAGATGTCACATTTTTGAATTGGCGTTCGAATTTATAGTGATAGACGGTGCTAATGGAGCTTGGATATTGATTGGTTTTCATTCAGCTTTTCTGTTCGAGATCTCTATGGATATTTGGCTCTGACAGTTTGCTCCTCATCTCATCAGGGTGTTTTGTTTAGAGGTGTGAATATGAAGGCATATTTCATCAGGTTTTGCACTGTGAACTGACATGAGCAGGTCTGGCAGGTTCTGTCATGACAGAGACTCTGCAGCTAACACGCATATTTGAGTCAAAGGGTTAATAAGAAACTAGGGTAATTACTAGTCTCATTGGTTCATGGGGATTAACAGCACTATACATAACAACTATATGTAATGATAGTTGCATAATGTAGTAAAAGGGCTTGTTTGTGTGCATGGATGATAAAATACATTTCTGTGTTATATAACTTTTTTTAGAGGAAAAGCTGTCATCGACTCAGCCATGGAAGCTGCTCCCCCTCCCAAAGCTCTTTATCCAGCATAGGTCAGTCTCACCCTCTCACTGTTCTTTTTTATTTTTTTTATTTTTTTATTTTATAGTCTTTACTGAAAACGTTCTCTTGATTTGTAGCAATCCACATGGCTCAGCCGTGGTTCCACAGCAAACTGTCTCGAGACGAGGCTCATAAACTGATTACTCAGCATGGCCTCATCGATGGGTACTTCTTGTTTCATGTGCTTTTTACAAAACGAATTGATAATTTCTGTCTTTCTCCCATATATGTATATTCTCTTTTATATTGTCCCCCATAATTTTCTCTTTTGTTTTGTGTTCAGAGTTTTCCTCTTAAGGGACAGCCAAAGCAACCCGAAGACCTTCGTCCTGTCCCTGTGTCATGCACAGAGAATCAGACACTTTCAGATAGTCCCAGTGAGTTCAGTTGGATCTTTGGATATGTTTAGACAAGCAGCTCAGATCAGATTTATTCTTGACTAAAAATTTGAAAAATTGAGATGAAATTCAGCATTAAGGCAGGCTATAAAATGCAGTCATCTGGGAGAATTATATTTTAGGTTAACGGTATAAGCAAACATTACAAATGTCAACTCTTATTACTGTTGGTAAAAAAAAAGTCTTTCAGAACTGTAAACACCATCCTGCAGTGTGCCACACACCACTTACTATTACACATTATAACAACGAATGTAGGTATATGAATGAATGAATGAATGAATGAATGAATGAATGAATGAATGAATGAATGAATGGATAAATGCAGCTACAATGTAAAATAATCTGATTTGGTAATGTGTAATGTAGACACCAAAAATCTATCTAATTTGTGCTGCAACTTACTTATTACTGTCTGTTTGTTTTCATACTACCAGATCAATGACATATGTGTATTTGTGGATGTGTGTGTAAGGTTGAGGATGATGGTGAGCTCTTCTACAGCCTAGATGATGGAAACACACGCTTCAGCGATCTGCTACAGCTGGTGGAGTTTTACCAGCTAAACCGTGGAGTGTTGCCCTGCAAACTCAAACACCACTGTGCCCGAACAACCTTGTGAACACCCCCACCCCCCCCAAAACCCCTGTCTGATCACCTTTTGACCTTTTATATGTTTCCCTCAAAACCCAAAATCACCATGCTCTAAGCTCAGACTCACAAATCCCATCCTCTGTCCCACTACAAACCCTCATTTTCACCATTTTCAGACCCCTTTTTGTGCTTCATCAAATGACCACACACATTCACAGGGTGGCTCTGGAAAAATTGCCAGCGCAGCTCGTGCCTTGGACAGGAAACTCAAACGGACTCTTCCTGTCTAGTTTTAATCTTCTCTCCTATGTGAAATTATGATCATAAGCTGTGGGGTGCTGCAAGTTAAAAAGACCTTTAGTGGATTTAAGAAAGGACTTGTTAAGTGCTGATGCGTGTATGAGAATGCATTTTTATAATAAGGCAAAACTAAAAGCTTTTCACGACGAAGGCTTTGGTCAATGTACTGTACAAAAGTGTAGACATTGCAGCTTGAATGATTTGTATTTAAAGCTGAATTCTGGGGTGCTGAGAGAAGCTAAAGTAGCAAACTGTCAGTCAGAGTTCGGCTCTGAAGGCTGATAACCTGTGTGTCCATATCATGTGAACAGAATCGACAGACATGGTACAGCCATAATCACATGTGCAAAATAAGCTGAATCTGTTGGCTTTGCTAGCAGACAGAGGGCCTTCGGGGGATTTGGACACCCTCCTTTGAGCTTTTGGGTAAAATGTTAAAATGTCTTCTTCTTTAACTCATGTGACAAAATAATTCAGGTATTTTATATAAAGAAATGTGATATGTGTAGTTTGTTTGAAAAATGAGACTTTGCTCTGTGCATGCTGTAGGCCACATTCTGTCCAATTGCAATGGGTTGGTGTTCGCATGAAAAGGCAGCTGTCAATGCTGCTTCAAACACTCCGAGCAGACATACACACTTCCTTTTGGTCTATACTTTACCAGAATGTACATACACATAGAATAAACATACACAGACACACTTTGGTACAAATCTACCATCAAACATACATATGAAGTTATAGACACACAGCACTCTAGAGTGCTGCTGGATACTATATGTGGTTTACATGCTGAACATTTAAACTCGGACAGAATGTGTTGGCGTTGCTTGTTATTAATAAATTGAGGAAAAAAACAACAAAAAACAATTTTATATTAAAATGCATATTTTATGGATACTTGTTAAGATTCAGGTTCACAGTGTTTAACACCTGAAGTGGTAAGTTTCTGTTTTACAGAACGGTGAAGATGACCACTACAATCATTGTCTGGCGATGTGCTGTTTCTTCAGGTTGTGAGATTTCACCCTCAAAACCTTCCCTTAAGAAAATAAAAGCTATTAGTGATTGCAAATCACACATGACTAACATGTTGTACTGTAAACAAAAAATCTAAATAAAGAACACTTGATAAAAAGTTTTATTACAGTAAGAAAAGAAATGAAAATCTGGGCATTTGTGTTGAAAATGTTTTTTCCTTTATAATATTAGGCTTTGTTAGATCTTTCTTATGAATGAAAACCATGCTTTACATCTTTTTTTTTTTTAGAAAAGCAAACTGTCCTGTCTGTGTGCACTACTTGAGATCTTTTGTAAACAATAGTATGCAAAATGAACCAACCCCAGAATGATCATTTGTTTCATATTCACAAGCTAAAAAGAATGCATTTAGAAAGGCCATGATTTGCCATAGTATTTGCACTGTAGTCGAAACACTGGTAACTTTTCATTTCCAAAGCTAAGGAATAACTGTGACTTTTAAATAATTTTGGCAAAGAGTAGATTTATTCTAATGCTTCTGCTGAGAAATGATCTGCTCTATTGATACCGACCCTGACAGTGTAGTGTATGTAAAGTGACATATGTCTCCTATAAAACTGGCTTTGTTCACCTGCCTTTACACTGTCATTATTAACACTTCAACATATCAAATATTCATGCTTCATTGGGGTGTAAAACTTGACAGTTCCCCTAGTTTTAGTGTAGTTTTATAAACTTTATGAGGACATCTGCTTGGCTTCATCATCCTCATCTATTTAAATAATCTATTATCCTTTTATTTGTTAAGGGCCAATTAAAGATTTAAGCAATGACTCTAAATGGTTCTATGGAAAGAAAGCTGTATTCAATGTCTATATATAATAATGATCGTTTTAAGCAATTATGCATTTCTTCCGATGTCGAACATTAGTACATTAATTACATCAGTTGTTAGATGATGAGAAACAGATTGCTTCAAGAGTCATCACTGTTTATGTGATGCAGCTTGGCACTAATAGAGTGATCTACATGAAATTTAAATTCCATAATCCAGATCCATAATTTACACCTACATAATTGTGATTATGACCCTCCCAAATCAAATACAGCATCCAGAAAGTAAACTTATTATATTGTACTTTTCTTTTGAAAACCAACAAACAAAAATGTATTTTATTTTGGGATCTTCAGCATGGTTTCAACCATTGCTCATTCAAGGCACTCACTAACTAAACCATCAATAATTGTGTACGTGTGCACGCGCACGCACACACACACACACACACACACACACACACACACACACACACACACACACACACACACACACACACACACACACACACAGTGAGTGAGACACACAGTCTTTAAGCCCTGTCGATGTGATGGCACTGGAAGGAACCTGCAGAGAGACTCTACCAATAGAGAGTTATTAGGCCCAACACATAAAATATGCATGACGTCCTAAATAATTAATTAACAGTCGGTAAGGTACCAAAATAAGAATCAATGGTAACAACAAATAGACTAGAATTCAGTGCAGATGTAAAAATTATTCTGTCTTACAACAAACAAACATTGTTTTCTATTGAATTTCTATTGAAATTACCCTATTTTGAGCTCATTAAATTTTTTCAATTTAAAAAAGTAAATTAATTAAATATAATCAAATGAAAACATTTTATAGATTACATTTGTTACACCCTATTTGGGTAATACAGATGCATATGTAAATGTGTGTGTTTAATTTTCTAAAGATATGTTTTATTTAACTGTTCTACTTATTTCAGCAGACTTTAACAAATGACTTTATTCCTTTTACCCTTTATTCATTCACTCCCTTAATATGCGGATTTTCTACTTTTAAGAGAAATTCTTGAAGCTGAAAATAAAAACTAAAGAATGCATAGCGGTTAGCGGCTAATGCAAGCGCTATGGATTCTTTAGAGTTTTCATGTGTGAGCAAAACAAATCTTATTTCCAGTAGGGAGTGAGTAGCCACAGTGACACTGCGCTAACTGTAGTTTCTTTTTTTTATACACCTGGCTTTGTTGTGTATGTATTCAAATGTAATAATAATAATAATAATTAGAAAAATACACTCAGAGTGCAAGGCGGAGACCAAACAAACTTGCGGTCAGCCACTTAACATGTTCCAGAGGGAACTCAGAATTTTATTATGTTCGTTCTGCATGTAATAAGGATTGGATTCAGTACACGTGTAACCGAGAGCCCTGTACCGAAAACGTTCGGTACTAATACTGGCGGGCGGTCAGGGCCAGCAAAGCCTTCTCTGCTGGCCTAAACACTATCAGAAGCACTGACCTACATTAAATACCTAAATTCTAATATTTGTTCCAGAAAATATCATTAATTTATTCCTAACAGTTTATTATCTTCATTTAGTAGTGTTTCTCTTGGCTGCACTGTTTCCAGTACTTGTATGTGGATGTTAGATTTTTTTGTCCAAATCAGATTTTAGCCTCTATGTGCTGCCATGTCCATCTAATCTGCCCAGGACCTTCAAAGTCAGTACAGCTCTTTTACCATAGAAAATATTAGCAACGGGTAACACTCGCTTACAGCCTCTGAGGAGCGGTTCAAAATAAGAGTGCATCTCTGGTAAATAGTTGTTTATGTCATGTTATTAGACAAATATTGATTGTTGCAGTGGTAGTGTAGAAGTTTGGAGTTGTTTTAACTGGATTTCTTGCTTTAGTAAAATGGTATTCACCCTCCATATGTGAAATGCCTCTCTCTCTCTCTCTCTCTCTCTCTCTCTCTCTCTCTCTCTCTCTCCCTCTCTCTCTCTTTCTCTCTCTCTCTCCCTCTCTCTCTCTTTCTCTCTCTCTCTCCCTCTCTCTCTCTCTCTCTCTCTCTCTCTCTCTCTCTCTGTAATACCACGTGTTGTTATATTGCGTTTTTTTTTTTTTTTTTATAGTATTGATAGTTTTTATAATTGCAACGTGATAGTGGTTGTATTAAGAGATGGATTAAGTTTGGACTGAAGGCCCAGGTACCAAATGCACGGTCCGCCACTGATATATATAAAGGTAAATGTGTGTGTGTGTGTGTGTGTGTGTGTGTGTGTGTGTGTGTGTGTGTGTGTGTGTGTGTGTGTATGTGTGTGTGTGTGTGTGTGAGTGTGAGAAGGACACTAAGGAAGAAGAAAAGTATTTAGTATTTCAGGCAGGGGGACAGAGCTGGGAAGGATGTACTGCAAGTTAGAGCAATAATAGATGCAGATGGAAATGTGTTGACTAGTGAGGAGAGTGTGTTGAGAAGGTGTTTTATGCAGCTCATAAATGAAAAAAATGAGTGAAAGAAAGAAGGTTGGATGATGTGGAGATGGTGAAGCAGTAACTGGATAGAATTGTAAGGAGAAAGTGAGAGCAGCGATTCAGATGATTAAGAGTGGAAAGTCAGTTGGCAAGATTGTTTTTATTGTATAACAAAATTCTGGAAGGTGAGAGGATGCCTGAGGAAGGGAGACGGAGTGTGCTGGTACCAATTTTGAAGAATAAGGGAGATGTGCCAGCTGGAGTTACTACAGGGGAATAAAGTTGATCAGTCACACTATAAAGTTATGGGAAAGAGTAGTGGAAGCCAGGCTGAGAGAAGAGGTGACCATCTGTGAGCAACAGTATGGTTTCATGCCGAGGAAGAGCACCACAGACGCATTATTTCCCTTGAGGATGTTGATGGAGAAGTATAGAGAAGGTCAGAAGGAGTTGCATTGTGTGTTTGTGGATTTAGAGAAAGCGTAGAGAGGAGTTGTGGTATTGTATGAGGTGTGTCAGAGAAGTACGTGTGGGTGGTGCAGGACATGTATGAGGACAGTGTGACAGCAGTGACATGTGCAGTAAGCACGACAGACTGGTTCTAGGTGGCGTTTGGACTGCATCAAGGATCGGCTCTGAGCCATTTCCTGTATGCACTGGTGATGATCAGGTTGACAGTCAGGTCAGACAGGAGTCTCAGTGGAATATGATGTTTGCGGATGATATTGTGATTTGTGGTGAGAGTAGGGAGCAGGTTGAGAAGAGTCTGGAGAGGTGAAGGTACGCACTGGAGGGAAGGGGAATGAAAGTCAGTAGGAGTAAGACCGAGTACATGTGTGTGAATGAGTGGGAGGGCAGTGGAGTGGTGCGGTTGCAGGGAGAAGAGGTGGAGAAGGTGGAGGAGTTCAAGTACCTGGGGTCAACAGTGCACAGTAATGGAGAGTGTGTTAGAGAAGTGAAGAAAAGAGTGCAGGCAGGGTGGAGTGGGTGGAGAAGAGTGGCAAGAGTGATTTTTGAAAGACAGATATCTGCAAGAGTGAGCAGCAAAAAGAAGAAGAAAATATATATACAGGTGCATCTCAATAAATTTAAATATTATTAAAAAGTTTATTTATTTTAGTAATTTAATACAAAAAGTTAAACTTGTATAGATTCATCACACACAGACTGATATATTTCAAGTGTTTATTCTTTTTTATTTTATTTTGATGATTATGGCTTACAGCTAATGAAAACCCAAAATTCAGTATCTCAGAAAATTAGAATATTGTGAAAAAGATCAATATTGTGACTTGTGGTGTCACACTCTAATCAGCTAATTAAATCCAAACACCTGCAAAGGTTTCCTGAGCCTTTAAATGGTGTCTCAGACTGTTCAGGCTACACAATCATGGGGGAAGACTGCTGACTTGACAGTTGTTCAGAAGACGATCATTGACACCCTGCACATGGAGGGTAAGACACAAAAGGTCATCGCTAAAGAAGCCGGCTGTTCACAGAGTGCTGTATCCAACCACATTAATGGAAAGTTAAAAGGAAGGAAATAATGTAGTAGAAAAAGGTGAAATGAAGCCTATTCAAGAATTTGGGGGAGATTCACAAAGAGTGGACTGCAGCTGGAGTCAGTGCTTCAAGAGCCACCACACACACAGACGTATCCATGGGCTACAACTTCCTTGTGTCAAATCACCCCTGAACCAGAGACAATGTCAGAGGTGTTTTACCTGGGCAAAGGACAAAAAGGACTGAACTGTTGCTCAGTGGGCCAAAGTCGTCTTTTCAGATGAAAGGAAAGAAAATGTTGCATTTCATTTGGAAATCAAGGTCCCAGAGTCTGGAAGAAGAGAGAAGAGCCACAGAATCCAAGCTGCTTGAAGTCCAGTGTAAAGTTTGCACAGTCAGTGGTGGTTTGGAAAGTCATGTCATCTGCTGGTGTCGGTCCACTGTGTTTTATCAAGTCCAAGGTCAGCACAGCCGTCTACCAGGAGGTTTTAGAGCACTTCATGCCTCCCTCTGCTGACCAGCTTCATGGAGATGCTGATTTCATTTTCCAGCAGGATTTGGCACCTGCCCACACTGCCAAAAGCAACAAAAGTTGGTTAAATGACAATGGTTTAGGTGTGCTTGACTGGCCAGCAAATTCACCAGACCTGAACCTCATAGAGAATCTCTGGGTTATTGTCAAGAGGAAAATGAAAAACAAGATACCAATAAATGCAAATGAGCTGAAGGCCACTGTCAAAGAAACCTGGGCTTCCATACCACCTCAGCAGTGCCACAGACTGATCACCTCCATGCCACGCCAAATTAATTAAAGTAATTAAAGAAAAGGAGCCTCTACAAAGTTTTGAGTACATATACAGTAAATGAACATACTTTCCAGAACGACAACAATTCACTGAAAATGTTTTTTTAAATTGGTCTTATAAAGTATTCTAATGTTTTGAGATTTTTAAAGTATTTTTTATATGTATAAGTGATTTTTGTAAAAAAAAAAAAAAAAAAAAAAAAGAGAGAGAGAGAGAGAGAGAGAGAGAGAGAGATGCCCATAACACAGTAAATGACACCAAATAATCCAGATCTAGTAGACTTTTTCATACAAATGATAGCTAAAAATAGGCATGTGGTTTATTTCAGTAGAGGGTCCTATATTTTTTCTTTACAAATGTAGAGACTATCGGGCTGGGATTCTGGTTTTAATTCCATGCAACACAAAGAAGGAGCATATTCATTAAGATGACCTTATGTCACTAAATTTATTTTTAGCAACTTCTTGGTAAGGGTCACGGTGGTTAAAATCTGGCTACTACTGGGTTGACATTTTCGGAACCAAATCAAAAATGGCAGGTATAAAAATATGAATAATAACTATGCATAGTGAAAAAAAAAAGAAATGACCATAAATGACCAACTGAGATACAGTATACAATTACAGTATACAGTACAATTTTCATAGTCATGAAAATAAAGAAAACTCTTTGAATGAGCAGGAGTGTCCAAACTTTTGGTCTGTACTGTATATATAATATATATAAACTTTTGGTCTGTACTGTATATATAATATATATAAACTTTTGGTCTGTACTGTATATATATAATGTTATATATGTGTTTAAACAATTTTGGTTTATGTCCGAATACAGATACGCATATGAATATTTGCTACGCATATGAATATTTGCTGCACAAAGCAGATACAGATATATATATATATATATATATATATATATATATATATATATATATATATATATATATATATATATATAATATATATAATATGGGCACAGGAATTGCATTGCACCATATACTGTATCTTGACAAATCTGATATTTGACTTTGCCAGATTTGATCTTTAATGAGTTGTGATCAAGACTAGAAATGAATGATCTTAATCTTCTTGTGTTTCCTTTCATGTAGTTAAATTTGACGAGGCGGTTGTAAAATCTAGCTTAAAAGCAGGAGGGTTTAAATAGACTCTATTAAAGCACACTCAGCTTGTCCTGTGGCCATGCCACACAGATTCATCTATTTCTGTGTCTTTGCACATTTCTTCCTTTTTTACCCAAAATCAGTAAAGCTATTCAATAGATAAAAAGTTGCCATATCATTTAAAAGTAGAAGGGTATTTTTTTTTACCATGAAAGAAAAATCTATGAGTTTCAGATATGTCCTGGGGCTTTGCTTTATGTAATTCAAAAAGCATTCAGTTGAACTCAACTACCTTATTCGCTGGACAGAATGCAGTCTTTGTACAACCACCCTCACCTATTCTCTTGGTTGTAACTACTTTCTAAGTCAAGGCTCAAAAACCATTTATCGTCACCACACTCATCTTTTTACCTGAAGAATGAATGTATTTCACTTAGTGCTACAGTTCCATTTACTTCTAAAAGCTACTTTATTCGCCAGACTCTGGCGTAGAACGAAAATGAAGCATTTCCTGACCTTAAGCTACAGATCACAATTCTAAATGGATTTTGCTTTAGAAGGATGTTTTGATGCACTGTTTTACTACAGAAATGGACAGTGTAATTAAATGTCACCGCAATTCTACACACGTCTCTCACAGTTTATCAGCTGTACAATTTTCGTCTCAGTCTCTGTACAAAATTAGCAGTGGGCTTAGCATATTTGTAAAGCCGTATGTTAAGCCACTGTAATTAATGGTGTGAACCATATGGCACCATGCATGTATTTATGGATTTAATCACTTGTCTGTTTGTTAAGTTAGATATTAAAAATCTCCACCAGATGGCAGTAGATGACCTGCTGAGTCTGCAGTTTAGGTTTAATCCATTCAGAGTGCAAGCACAATATTGATTGCAGGCATCTGCGGTTTTGAAGGAGGCATGAGCAGTGAAATGAACCCTTTTAGATGTCATTATCTTAAATAGCTTTTAATATAATTATCAGTAAGACGAAATATGGATAATTTGCTTTGGACACCCTGTGTACAGTCAACTGCCCATCTACAGAGTTTCATTAAGCAATTTAACAGCTGATTCAACAACATCTTTTAGAGTATTGTATGTTTAATTATACCATGATATATAATTTATATTAAATATTATATTGAGCTTATATTTATACATACTTAACATTATATAAGGAATAATATACTGTACAATTACATTGATATTTAATAGCATGTATACACATTTTTTGGTAAAATTCTATGAAAAACAACGCAAATTGCTGACATTTAGTTGGAAATCAGGCTGCAGGCTGAGCTCTAGACATTGCTGAATGATCTACTGTATTGACACCATACATTTGTAAAGTAGACAAGTATCCAAATACAGAGCAAGCTAATTTCCTATTCTGGTTTAAAAAATTAACCTTTATGTGTGGTGATCTGCAAAAACCCAATGATTGTCACTCAGGCTGAATTCTGGGAAAAAAAGGCTAAAATTGTGTTTTGTCAAAATTCTTTTTTTTTTTTTTTTATCTCCCAGTAATATATTTTGACATCGTAACTTAAAAAAAAAGGATTTTTCTTTTTTTTGTATTAAATGTATTATTTAGGCTATTTTCTAACCTTGCCTTGGCTGACTGCCTACACAAATAATATCAGGTAAAGATCCAGGTTAACAAACACTAATAAAAAAAGACTATAATTGCAAGAAATGTATTCGCCAGAGCAGAACTGACTAAACTAATCAGCAGTTATTGACCAGACGATTAAGGAGACAGCTATTAAACTCATGTTTAGATGCTGCAAGTGATTTTTACATCAGGTGAATAAATAGGGACTGATTTGTGTGAAGCTGATTATTAAAGAGAGAATTACATTTCCTATTATACAATTTAATTCTTAAAAGTATTGTTGTATTTCCAGTTCATTAGGCTGATAGTCTTTCAGAAAAAGAAAGAAAGAAAAAACCTGTAGATTTCCAAACTCTTTAAAAGACTATGTCAAACATTGTATATCAATACAAATACCCTTTTATATACAACATAAGTGTAGAGTGATCTAAGTATTTTTTTCTTTTTGTGGGAGGCATGATTGTAGAGCTCTAACCCTATCACTACTGAGAAATATGCACGCAGACATGGGGAGGTTCACACCAAGTTCATATGACATACTGTGTTTCATCCACATGCTCAAACACCTGTACCTATTACCTACTGAGAATATGAATATACTAGCTCTCCTCTTTCCTGGCATTCTCTCTCTTGCACACACACACACACACACACACACACACACACACACACACACACACACACACACACACACACACACACACACACACACACACACACACACATATATAGACTGATATCTTAAATACACCCCCTACTTATTTCTTACATGGTTTACTTCTGTTAAACGCTCTCTTGGATGTGTTTCTCCCATTGATCCATGTCTAGCTCCAGGGCCTTCCACAGACAGCAGCTGTCAGAAAGAGAAAAAGCTGCAGCTCTGGAATAGATGCTCCTAAATGAATTCACCACGTTAGTTGCAACCCAAAGTGAGCTACACCGCTCTGAGGCCTTTCTGGCTGCAGAGCTCTGACTAGCGGTCAGAAGAAGTCAGAAGCGTTTGGCCAGGGGGAGGCCAGGAACAGCTGAGTCCTGGATTTTGAAATCAAATTCACTCGTGTTCTCAACTGTTACATGTTGCACTACTTGTACTTTATGCCATATTGTATGCCATCACTTTGTACCATTATGCCGGGGTATGACGTTGCTGTCCCACTTGATATGTGCATAAGGATGGGACGACAATAAAACTTGACTTAGGCTGCTACTGACCCCTCGACTAGACAAGCCAAGAGCATGAACACAGGCTTATATGACTTTCCTTTCTATTGTTAATGCCACAGCTAATGTCATCTGAGCCCCCAAGGTAGAAGATGAACTAGCATCAGTTTAGGTAAGGATCATAATAAATATGCGCGTATACATACACACGCGTGCACAAATGGATAAGAGATAAAGATAGATTTGAGATATAAATATATTCTTGAGAGATCTGATATACACAGACAAACCCAAATCATGTCCATAACTAAAAAACACAGCTGTCAATTTGGAACACTTTGTATCAAATCAACAGCGTCAGCTCAATCACCAAGACATGACTGATATCTTATATTTATACAGGTTCCTAATGCACAGCAGGTATACTATTCATGTACAAGTGAGGTACACAGTCTCTGTGTTATAATAGTCTTTGGCTTTGGTATGCAACTAAATCGTGAAACGAACATGTCATAGCAATGCATTCAGCTATTCATAAATAACAAGATAATTCCTTAGGGGCATGTAAAAAAACAGCAAAGAATTCTAATCATTAATTAATATATGAGACCGAAAATGCTTAAATGACGCATAACATGCTTTGAAGAACAACAGATGTGTGTCATGCAGAGGCAGCAATTTGACTGAATGACTTAAATAATAATTAATTGTTCCTCCCAGTTAACATAAATAAATCACTTGTGCTGAATAACCATAATTAACACCAATTTCCTTGAAATGGCATGAAATTTGACAAAATTGTGATACTAAGCACTATTTCTGTCATCTTCTCTTAGTCTTTTAAAATGGGACAAAATCCCTTACTCAGTTCATCTTCTATCAGCACTGTTCACTTAAAATGTACACAAATGTGTCCAATGTCCAAGTTATACTTTCTTTCTGTTTTAATGCTGTACGTTCTCTTGCTGATAGATTACATTTTAGTTAATTGCAGTGTTTTAGTGTGGGATCTTGCATCTGTGGGGTAACCCCAGTTTTTTTTCCTTCTATTTCTGAGGTCTTTGGATGGCAAGTACCCTGCTTTGTTATTTGCAAGAGGAACAAATTCACTCATCAAATAATGGATGTGCTTTGCAGTTTCTGGTTTTAATAATCAATTACTGAGAGTAATTCTCCATGGAGTCACAAGAGAGTCATTAAGTCTCAAAAGCCAATGACAAAAACTTATGGTATTCTTTTCAAAGCTCTATTTTTAAATAGAGGAGGCTCCAGTCTTATTCACTTGGTAATGCTGTTTGAATGGAAAACTGAACAAATTATAGCCGCAACAACATTATGTATTGGCATAGTGGAATAAAAGTCACAAGTCTTATAAAGACACCCCCCCCCCAAAAAAAAACAAAAACAAAAAACATCAATAAAATAAAATAAATAAATAAATAAATAAATACAAATAAATAAAAAGAATAATAAAAAAAAAACAATTATGTAATTAATTTCTCTACTCCATTTTATATTTCCATTCTATATTTCGGGGTCCACAAGTCTAAGACTATAAAAGACAAGGAAATATTTAAATGTATATTGATCATTTGTAATATTGATTATTTGTGCTAATGTCAGATTTTCATGGAGTCTTATCCTTTCCGGATATGTATGTGTTCATTCAACAAAATTAGTTTATAGTGGATTTGATCTAACATGGATAGGTTATACAAAAATCAGTTGAGTCCTTGCCAGCTTAGGAGTGCACTGTCCTTAAAGCAAATGGAGTACATACTAAAAATGTATGAAATCAAAAATTCATGTAAATAATTTTAATATTTTTTGAATTAGAAAAAAATCCCAAAATGTTTTGTAGCATGTAGCTTATACATGAATTGTATGAAGTATATGTAAACACTACATTTGTAGAAAAAAAATTGAATACATTTCTTAAGTAGCTGTGAATGACTGACTAATTTAAAGTTTAGAGCAACTCTTGATTACAAACATGATCTATTCTTCACATGATGTAGTGAATACAATTCAAACTGTATAAGTACATATTAATTCTAATAACCATTGTTATAAAAATGATAATAATTCTAGTCATCATCAGAATATTTCTCATAAAATACCGACTAATATAAAATATAAAATACTTCAGTATAATTAAGATCAGAAAAGCAGATACAGCCTTTGGCTGTAAAGTGAAGTCTTTTGTTACACTGGTCTTTTGTATCCGTTTTCAAAACACTTAAATGATTGTGGTGACATTTATGTCATCATCCATCAGCTTTTATCACAATATGAGGACATAGAAAAAAATTTGACCTTGAAATTATGAGGCCAAATAAAAGAAGGGGGGGGGGGGGATAAGACTTAAGAGACAGACGCAATCATAGTAAAATGAAAAGGAAAAAATTACAGATGTAATTGGAGCTTGGGACATGTAATTTTTTTTGCACATATTTCCAAAGCATGTAAAGATGTAGTAGGAATTGCATGAACAATTGGATGCAATTGCATCATTGTATTTAAATTTAAAGAAGACCACCAGAAAAGCACAATGCACAGGTAATCAGTTCCTTTATTTCCCCAAAATGTTTAGTATTCATTGCCATATTTTACTGAGAACAATCTATCAGCTAGCATGTTTGTTAATTGCTTCAGTGTATGGCATATACTGGCATAAATCTCTAATCTTAAAAGGTCTCAGAAGATTTGGCTTCTTATTTCAACCATTTTAATCACCGAACACCAGTAAAGTGTGTTTCCACAAAGGAAGCGTGTTCTCCTTTTCCAAATATCAGGGGACTTATTGTGTAGACTTCATACATTCTGATTCCAGTTCATTTTTTCTCCCGGTACACAGAAAAGAGTGGGTGAGCTTTATAGTATAGATTTAACACAAATAGACTTTGTACTATAAAACTAAATGAACTCTATTTTAAAATGTCACAAATTGTGATTTATTTTAACCATGAAGTTTTATGATGTTCACACAAGCCCAAAGTCCTTTATGTTGCATTAATGTTACCTTGCCAAGTGTCACAGAATAAAGAAACTGTCAGCTTGATATATTTTTATTTCATAGCTAAATGATGACAATTATTCTTTATTCACTTTAAGTTACAGTTTTATTCTGGCTGGGGTATACCCAACACCCACCCACCCACACCCACACACACACACACACACACACACACACACACACACACACACACACACACACACACACACACACACACATACACACACATACACACCTACAGCCAATTTAGAGTAGTCAGTTCATGTTTACTGGAATAGGAGAAACTATAATATCCAGAGAACACCCATGTAGACATGGAGAGAACTCTGCACACTTCCAAATTTAGAATCTAACCCTAAACCCTCTGTAGCTGTGAGGCAGCTCAGGCAATAAAAATATACACACGCTCTTTGTTGCAGCATTTATGACATGTATAGAAAGTAGTACATACCTTGACTGTGGATTAGAAATCTATTAATAAACTAAGAGATAAGACATTGTTGTCTATTACAAATATTTTTTTAATTGAACAATTAAAACAAATCTCAGTTCTCTTTTAATTAAAGGTACAGTATATACATTATATGTATATTTTGTATATAGATTATATACGTTTATATATATAGACTACTTGCAAGCCTAGAAAATAGCTGAAGCTCTAGTCGGTGCAAATAGTCCATATTCATAAGATTAATAAATAATAATAATAATACATACCATAGTTTAACATTTAAAACGTAAACAGGGACATTGTATAAAATGATTGGCATCCTTAAAATTACTATTGTGTGACGTCTCACCCTGGACGTTTTACTTGCACAGAATTATTGTCTACTTCTCCGTTCAGGATCATTTAAAAGCCTTTGATAGAAAATAAAAGAAAATATTAAGTTGTAAAAATAATCTGCTTCTATTGCTTTTAGGAAAATCAATCCAGAGATGCAAAGAACTGTTTGGCAATAATGTAATGATTAGGTTCATGAAGCCCATAAAATGATCTCTATAACTTTCAGTAATGTAATGAGTCTATGAAAAACCAATCTTGAAACACAGGCCATAGGAAAGCTGTCACTGTCTTTCAGTCACACTACGATAAACATGCCCAAACTGCGATACTCTTTACATGCAGGTTTCTGAGGAAAACTGGTATGACGGCAAACCAAGATACATGTTCATGCTTGTCTGATTCTGATAAAGTCTAGTAAATTGGCTAGAACAGATAAGAGAAGTGGTCTAATTTTTGAGACTGTCCATAGAATATAAGGTAAGTTTATACAACCTCTTGCTCCCCATGTGGCAGGAAGTCTGACTGTGCTACCTGACTGTGCATTAGTTTTTCTTTCCCCCAAATTCACTATCTATCCTCAGAAAAACTGCTTGGCTGATGGGTGGTCTGACATGCTGACGGGTGAGCAGGTAGGTGAGTGGGCAAGAGACCTGAGTAGAATAGCACTCATAGTGAGATTATAGGAGGTGGTTTGGACATTGAGGACATGAAGAGGAGACAGCTTGGAGAAGAGATAGATTGCTGTTCCAGGTGATCAAACAATAGGATGAGAAAGAAGAGAGTGTCAGTGGAGGCACAGGTGAAGAGGCCGAGAAATATTCCGGTAGAGAATAGAGAACGAGAAAGAGAGAAAGACAGAGAGAGAAAACAAGATGTGAAAGTAAAACAAGCAGCAGATGTGTGACAGCAGTACATTGCATAAATCATGAAAAGACACTGTTTAATGAGTTTAAAGCCTTTCTTTCTCTTCAAGCAAAATCAGCTGTGAATATAGAAAATATTTGTGACTGCGTCCTCAATTATTAATTATTCTTAATTATTATGTCATAAAACCAAGTATGGTAGTAATAATAGGAACAGCATTCCTATAAATGCACAGAACAGCCACAGCAATTATTGTAAACATTCAAAAGTAATACTGGCATGTGATTATTATTAGGGACAGATTACGGATATGTGAACAAAAAATAAATTAATAATGACTTGCTCAGTTCATGAGGAAACGATTTTTTATCCAATCAAAAATGGAGATCAAGATAAATTAAGATATTTGTATTAGAATTGTCTAAAGCCGTGTCATGCAAATTTTTATATACAAATCTATGGATAGTACATGTAGGTAGATTTCACATTACTAATACTAAACAATGGAATATAATAATCTGTAATTAATTACGCTTATTGTTTTAGACTCATTAAAGGTATAAACAAGCAGCCCACTCATACTCCATGTGCTCTTTTAGGTGCATTCACATGTGTGTGTGTGTGTCTGTGTGTGTGTGTGTCTGTGTGTGTGTCAGAGGATGGAAGAGAGAGAGAAAGATAGAGAAAAAGAGAAAGGAAATGGTTCATTTCTCTGAACACTCAGGAGTGGAAGTGGAGCAGCATATGTTGGGATTTGAATAGTCAATCGATGAATAACCCAAAGCACTGTTTCTTTTTTTTCCTGCTCCTTCTTTCTCGTCTTTCTGGACAGGCTAGTGGAACAGCAGCGATGTGCTGGGAGACTTGGCCATCCCTAAAGTACTAGGCTGTAGTCAAAAATATTTACAGCGCCAGGAGGTATTTAGAGAAATATTCGAAAAATTCAATACTGGGCTGACCTCTCACTGGGCATTCACTGCTTCTAACTTTCTCTATCTCTTTCTTTTACCATCTCTCTCTCTCTCTCTCTCTCTCTCTCTCTCTCTCTCTCTCTCTCTCTCTCTCTCTCTCTCTCTCTCTCTTTCTCTCTCTCTCTCTCTCTCCCTCTCCCTCTCTCTCTCTCTGTCTGTCTTTCTCTCTCTCCCTAGCTCTATCTCACCATCTCCATAAAAAAAAAGGTACTTCTACGCATTTCTATAGAAAAAGTAAAAATGCACGGTTAAATGAAAGTCCAATTTTAGTGGAGAACCTATTACATTTGTTAGACCTATTTCATATTTGAGACAGTACCGCATAAGATACATTGTCTATGTTTTTTCTATTCAGTTATTTCGGTTACTTTTTATTATTTTTTTCTGTCATGTATTGCAGACAGTTTCATTACTTTGTATAGCTCTATAACTCTTTATACAAATAACTCTTTTATTCTTGCTCAGCATAAGGTTGCAATATGTCAGGGTTGCTCAGTATTCAATGCATGCTTGAAAAGATTTGTATTAAATATTAGGCACGTGTGCAAATTCATCTTGATATTTATATTTTTTTGCTGTAAGTAAAAGCAATGCTCCCCCCCCCCCCATTATTCTATCTTATTATGATTTTTAACTGCAAGCAAGCTAGGAATAAACATGATTTAAAAAAAATGTATACAGCAGATATTTGTGTCCATGCATGATTATTTCATTTAATTCCCGCTTTACTGTTTGTCTTGAGCCTGCCTTGTTTCTCTCCAACATATTAGTGAGACGCTAGAGGGCAGGCCAAAATCAGCCGAAACATCAATTCTGTTGAAGTCTTCACAATCCTGAATTTAGGCAACATACCTAAGTTGAAGTTCATGCAAATATACGGTATTCGGTCAAGGCCATGTTCAACAGTCCGTTAATAAAGAATATGTTCAAAGTATTAGCAGGTAGTAGTAATTCATAAATTATTATTTGATCTCTAAAAATGTGCTGTGTTAAATGCTTTGTGTGTGTGTGTGTGTGTGTGTGTGTGTGTGTGTGTGTGTGTGTGTGTGTGTGTGTGTGTGTGTGTGTGTGTATGCACAGCTCAGCATATTTGAGGAGCATTTTTATCCTCATAAACTGCTATTGAAGAACATATGTCAGGCCACATTTATCATACTTTGACATGCTCACAAATTCATGAATGGTCTCTCTCTCTCTCTCTCTCTCTCTCTCTCTCTCTCTCTCTCTCTCTCTCTCTCTCTCTCTCTCACACACACACACACACACACACACACACACACACACACACACACACACACACACACACACAAACAAACACATACACACACACACACACACACACACACACACACACACACACACACACACACACACACACACACACACACACACACACAATAAATACATACATTCCTCATGCAGTCAGTCAGTGTCCTTGGAAATTCTATTAAGTAAAACTTTACTATACTTTACTATATTTCCAATTTAAAATAAAAATGTACAAATAATTTCAAATATAAACAAACAGCAGCAGCAGCAGCAGCAATAATAATAATAATAATAATAATAATAATATTAATAAAACAACATCAACTACTATTACTACTACTACTTCTACTGCTAAAAATTAAAATAAAAAATAATAATAGTTATTTTTTCTGAATAAGCTTAAAGCTGTTTTATTTGAATTCTTTCACAATATCACAACATTGGCAAAATATGGTGTCAAAGCTATCAAACGTAATTGATATTTAAAAGAAATTGATATTATAACAAATTTCTGTGTTATGAAGAATTACTGCTGTATATTTGCATATTATTATACACTTGAGGTGTTGTCAGATTCAACCCATGGCAAAGCCTCAATTATTTGCTTGGTTTGTTTTTCATTAGGTTTAAAGAGCAAAAATGTCTTTTGACATGTAGTATATTTGTCACTTCTGGAAAAAAATTATATTTAAATATGAAGCCCACATGGGGAAGAAATAATACAAGATTTAAAATTTTTTTTTAAACAAAACAATTATTCTTTGTTATCAGAATGAGCCTAAGTATATTGTATTTCCTGCATATTGTCCCCAGCAGTTTACTTCCTACTCTAGCTGGTCCCTATGTGGCACAAGGTTTTATCTTAGTTATTGCTATTATTCTGCATTTTACTTTCATGCCTCAAAAACATGACAACTACCAGGACAACAATGCTAATATATTCGGTGGAAGCTGAGGGATAGGGATGAATTGTGAAGTGTGCAGCCAAGTGAAACATGAAAGGTTTCAGACAGGATGTGACATGGTGTCGTTCAGCTTTGCACAGATAAAAAGCCCTATCCTCGCCAAAACCCCCTGCAAGTCTTCTCTCCCCTATGCAGACATCAATCCTCAGCAGCACCCAAACCGCTTGCTATTAAACCATTTGCGTTCTGAGTGTTTAAACAGAGCTAAAAACAAGGCTGACAGCTTATCTGCACATGCAGAGACTGCGACTACTGAGCAGCCACTTATTGCTCTACACAACCCTAATTAAGGCTCCCTGTTTTTATCTCTTTATGATTTCTCTCTTTTCCTTCTCCTCTCCTGTCTCTCACACTCTATTTCTCTTTTGTTTCCCTGGCTGGCAACAGAATGTCCTTCACTCAGTTGATTTATGGTTCAGGTCTCTGACTTGTTAGATCTATCCGCAATAACACAATATGGGCCTGTCCCCAATGTCAGCTCCAACAGTCTGTTCGGCTGATGCTTAATTCTTCTTGTCTGCTATATTTTCAAAGCCCAAATAGAACTTGCGCTCAAAAAGCCATTTTGCTTTTACTGAGAGCATTTAGCAAACACTTGCTACTGTGTTTTGTTTACACTGCACTTGGCGTTTGTGTGTGGGTTAAATCAAGGCTAACCTCAAGCATATCTTGGCTCCTAAGGCTTGTATAGCTAACTCACTCACTTTGCTCCTTCTTACAGGACAAGTTAATTGAATCCGAGTTCAATTTGTCTGTCCAGATGCTCCTCTGCGCAGGAGCACAAAAGTACTGGAGCAGGTGTAGCTACATTAATGCTTTTTTTTCCATTCAAGATCTAGTCAGAAGCTGATGTTTTGGCTCCGTAAACATTTTGCGTTTTTTTTTTTTTCCTACCTCTGGATATGATTCTGATCGCTGCTGAATTCAAAAGATTTGTTTCTGACCTTGGTACATATCAGCCTATTGATACATCTGAGAAAGGTCCAGCCTACTGTGTGTGCATGTTCCTCTGGCTAGCGAGAGAGAGAGGGAAGGAAACAGAAAAAAAGAGAATGAGGAAGAGTGAGTGAGAGAGAGAGAGAGAGAGAGAGAGAGAGAGAGAGAGAGAGAGAGAGAGAGAGAGAGAGAGAGAGAGAGAGAGAGAGAGAGAGAGTGAGCGTGAGCAAGCGAGAGATCTGTGGGATTCTTCTCTGATGTGGACACAGGCAGAATGGCCGTGACCCCTGCGGCCTGCAGCTTTTAGACAGCAGGGTGAGTAAGTCCCCCCCTCGCTCTATACAACAACACAAAGCATGTTTTGGCCTGACTACTGTGCTGTGTTCAGCTACAGATATGCTGCATTCATGGCTTTTTGCACAGGGCTAATGGCCAGGCTGTGTGCTGCCTCTGAAATGAGCTTTGTAATTACTGCCCTTAGACACTACAGCGGACGCAACAGAGCCGCTTTATGGAGCCGCGCCGTGTTTTTCTGTCAATAAGGATTGATGTGGCTTTCAGCAACGTGTGAAAGACCTGTTGTCACTTTCATTACCTGAGCAATTTCCATGTAATTCATTACTGAAAAGAAGTCTCTTAGGTTTGTACATGAGATTTCATTCAGCACCGGCAATGCGATTTGCCAAATTGAAATCTAAAGTGAAATTGAAAAGGATACAAGTATAAAGTGATTCAGGACGGTCCATAAACAAGTGATGTGCTAAAACCTTTTATTGGATTTCTTAAGGAAGCCCAGCTTCTAAGATGTTATTTTGTCTGAGCAGAAGTGCACTGTAATGCATGTTTTCTTTTCCTTAACAATGCAACAGCTAATGCTTGTGAGATTTGCTCAAATTACATCTGATGCTCATAATCTTGCCACTTTATTATTCTGATGTCAGAATAGGATGCATGCTTGGCTGTTGAGCTTTAGAAATTGCCAATTTATACCTCAGACTCATCCAGCCAGTGAAAAATGAATGGTTGGAAAATACTGCATAAATACCCCATAAAATAAAAAAATACATACTACGGCTATTTTTTGTTTCATTTTATTTCAACTACACTTCCCATTTAAATGGAATGTTGGTATTGTAAGTCAACAGACCAATAGAATTTTAACCCCAATTTCAACAATGACAAGCTGCAGATTTATGATATGTATTAGTGTCTAAATCATCAACTTCATCATCAGGTTTTATGGTGCTATTAGATGAATTCCTCTGAGACAAATGCACACACATACAATCAGTGCAGTGAGTGATCCATGGCATTGCAGGCTGGGGGTTATACAACATACTCATTTAACATGTGGCAAAAGTAAGAAGTTTTGTAAAATTGTCAAATATCGAGCCAGACAAGATCAAAATGGCCTTCATCAATATCAGTGTTCGACTTCTGTTTTTGCACACCGATAAACTCTGACCCTGCAACCATTCACTCAGTCCTGCAACGATTCTTCAACCAAGCACACGACAGACAGAGAGCATAGCAAAGACTCTGTGTGTGTGTGTGTGTGTGTGTGTGTGTGTGTGTGTGTAAACACACGGCTGCTCATATAATGAAAACACCTGATGTAATTGTATTGAAATCTTTCTTTCTTTCTTTCTTTCTTTCTTTCTTTCTTTCTTTCTTTCTTTCTTTCTTACTTTCTTTCTTTCTGTATATATATATATATATATATATATATATATATATATATATATATATATATATATATATATATATATATATATATATATACATACATACATACATACACTGTATATATACGTTCTTCTTTGATTAAATCCTTTGTTATTTGGATAAAATTTTAAGGGAATATAATCTTGCTTCAGATTAGCTCTTTTTGTAACCTTAGTTTGGGTAAGATAGAATCACTGATTATATAGTGAGTCATACAGCATATAGATGGCAAGTAGCAAACCTACACTAATTCGATTTGTGAAACGTTAATAATTTTTTTTTCTTAAATCTCATTCTCCAGCATATCCAAACAATAGCCTTTACTCCATTGCAAATAAAGCAGAGCAACAGCAAACACTGAAAAGCTCATTTGGATTTAAATAAGATCTTCTTACACATAAATCTGATGTCCCTAATTAGCGCTAAAGCAAATATGCTTTGACTTTCAACTCTAAACCTGACTCATATTGACTAATCTTTGATCTCTCCAATTGAAGGGGAGTTGATGTAAGCAGGATCATGTGGCAATATCAGGGTCAGAAAGTTTAACCCCTTAAATTCCTGGGTGTTGTGCAACTGTTCATAATTTGGTTATTGGCTTTCAGTATTTGTCGATCTTTAACAAGGATGGGGAACCTTCGATTTATAGAATATGACTCTAACACAATGAACTCCATATGCAAATAAATTATACATATTGTTCATATCTCTATTTGTAGGATCACAAATAAATATATGTAAATATTTCGCTGAAAATGTTTATTGGGAAGACAGTCTGATACAGTGCTCTTCATTGCATCACAAGCATTTTGGTACAGTCTAAGTGCATAATAACTGGTCATTGGTCATCATTAGATATTAGTTAATGTGTTAGTTAACATAACCAAACCATGAACCACAATATTAATATGCCATGCATTGCATTATGCATTAATTAATACGAATTAAATTATTAATCAATTATTATAAAACTATATAAGACAGATAATCAGTGTTAATACCATGCTGTTACACCATGGTTTATTAATTGGCATGTTTGAGGTTGTTTAACTGCAAAACTGGAAATATATAGAAGGACAATATATATACATCTGGAGACCAGAGATAAATACTTTATGAAGGCTTTTTGTTGTAACATGCTTTAATTGAATTTTATGTAGCTTTATTTCTGTCACAGAAGGAATAAACATTATGCAGGTGAATTTCATTAACATTTAGGCAAATGTCATTTAGAATATTTGTTCAATTATTTTGTTACTTATTTTTGTTCAAATGAATTAAATTGAATAAATGCTGAAGTTCATGATTTATACATGATACTTAAAGTCGTAAATCAAGTTAGTTAAGGAAATCTTAATGTAAAGTGGTGCCTAATATTTTATGACATGCAATTTGTAATCTAAATCATCCCCACTGAAGTTGTTCTAAAAATGCTTTAGTCTCAAACCACTGTATTGGTTTAATGTTATAAAAATGGGTGTGGCCAAAATAAATCCCTTCAAACACTAAGTCAAAACTATGAATAGAGATACCGTATTAACACTGCAAATTTGTATTTCATGTCCAAGGTGAACACTTTTATAATGTGCATATTATTTTCCTAATATGTTGTGTTAGTGTTAACTAATTTAGTTTAGATCTAAAAAAAAATTGCCTGCTGATAACACGTATAGTTTGAGGTAACCTATATTGTTTCAGACAGGCCCTTTGTGTAAATGATCTTTATTACAATTGCAAGTCACAATATTCATTTACCGATTAAGTCAATAAGAAGGCAAAACCATTATTAAATTCTAGCCATATACTGTATGTCTCTGAGTGTGTGCACTATAATAAAGTGCAGTCTTCATTATATCCTACTGAGCTCAGGATTATTGCATGGATTATACATAATTATAAAAACATTATTAAAGTTTAAATATAGGCTTATTTAGATACATAAATGAATTTTAAGGAAGGTAAGGTAATGTAAAATGAGATAAAGTAATGTAAAGTAAAGGATTAGAGGAAAGAAGAAAAGAGGAGAGGTGAGAAAAGGAAAACAGCAAGGGAAGAAGAGAAAAGAAAAGTTTGTGGAGAGAGTAGTAGATAGAGATAGATAGTAGATAGAGAAAGTAGATAGAGAGACAGAAAGTAAAATAGAGACAGAAACAGAAAAGGAAAGCATACAGAGAAGTAGAGAGAGGATGAGTGAGGGAGGTGTAGAAATAAAAAGAAAGAAAGGAGAAGTGCTCAATAGTGTGACAAGAGAAGAGTGGGGAAAAGGAGAAAACAGGAAAAAAAAAGAGAGAAGAAAGATAAACTAAGGAAGAAGTAAAGAAAAGACATTTAACAGCAATAAGAAAAAACTCTACAACTCTACAACCAAATGCTTCTCTAGCAGAAAATATTTTAAAGTAAAGACCTTGTAGAAAGCTAAGACCCCTTAACAAGCCAAGGAACCATGAAGAAACCTTTCTGGACTTCTAGGAATGTAGGGTAGATGAGGGGAGGGGAGGGGAGGAGTGGAAATAGAACAGGATAGAAGCAGAGGGAAGAAAAAAGGAGAAAAGTAGGAGGAGACATGAGTAGAGGCTCAGAGAGGAGAGAGAGAGAGAAAGAGAGAGAGAGAGTGAGAGAGAGAGAGAGAGAGAGAGAGAGAGAGAGAAAGAAAGAGAGAGAGAGAGAGAGAGAGAGAGAGAGAGAGAGAGAGAGAGAGAGAGAGAGAGAGAGAGAGAAAATGTGCTATCACTTTCGAACTAGATATAACTACATATAATCAGCACAGTGTGGATTTGTATTGCCATGTTTTCACACAGCTGTGGTAATAATGAAAATAGAAAATTGGAACTGTGTAAGTTTTATGGGTCATGCAGAAGAGCATGTGTTCTTTTGCAGTGACTGTATTTTGAAGGTTCTTTTTGAAATAATAAAAATAATAATAATACTTATTATTATTAGTAGTAGTAGTAGTAGAAGTAGTAATACTATGCTTTTTAAAAACTGTATTGTTTGTAATATGCTATTGTAAACCCCCTCCCCTATGCCAATGAAATTACATTCTGTAGTGTATTTGAAGCTGGTAGTAACGGACCTCTTGATGCGTTTGCTCTCCTAACTTTGACACACTTTGGGGTAAATATCCTGTTTTTGCCGAACACTGAAGTGAGTTGTTATTGGAAGCTTCACACAATGAAGCAGCAAAGTGAAGCACTACTTGAGACAAGGATAGCGTTTCAGAGCTATCGACAGAAAACCATTTACCTCCCAAGAGCTTACAGCCTCTTCAGGGGCTTCACTGTTATCCTAAATGCCACAGAGAATCAATTCAGGAACAACAAGAGTGTGTTTTTGTTTTTTACTGTTCCGTTGCAAGATTTTCCATTAATTTCCAGCACTTCAAACACAGTAAGTGTAGTAGTGGAACCGCAGTGAGTCATAAGCACTACTGACTCTCTTAGTGTGTGTGTATGTATGTATGTTAGCTTCAGGGCCTTAGTCTTGTTCCAGCTGTATTGAATTCTTCTGATGCGTTGAAAAATAACATGACGGAAAGTGTTAATGCTTTACTTTGTATTAAACACCTCTCACATGCACCTGTCAATATCCTCCTACACTTTTTTCATGCATTCAGATGAAGTGTGGTTAAATTGTATTAAATTTGATGTTTAAATATCCTTGAATTTATTCCTTATAAGATGCAGAGCACTGAATTTATTTAAGTAGACTCTTGTGCAGTGCTCCAACTACATAAAGTGCAATACACTCATCTTACACTGTTGTATATTTACACTTTTATGTAGTCTCGCATACTGTTCTGTTTTTGCACCATGGTCCTGGGGAAAAGATATTTCATTATAATATGTACACACTGTATAGAGTGATTACAATAAAAACCCACTTGACTTGACATTTAACGTAAGACTTTTCAAGCTGCTTAGAAATAAAAGATAACCTGCTGAATTAAAAATGAAGAAACTCATTTTATAATCTACTCAAAAAGTTGTACATGTACACAATTTGAAATAGTTTCATTTTTAAGAACTAATCAGTTCACATAAATGAAAATAGGTTTTACAGTCTTAGGTCTATATGCCACTATTTATCAAGCTTTAAAATGAATGAAAGCTGGCACTATTCAGGAATCCCAGCAACCATCAACCATCGCAAAAAAAAAAAATATATTGCTCAATATATAAACGTGTTTTTTAGCTCGGAAGAGGTTTTTGTCATTTTCTTTCCTTTTTTCTCCATCTGGCAGTTCTCATTATATACGTCTAAGCACATCCTTGACACAGAGGGATTTCAAGATAGGAGACATAAAAATTCAAAGAGCAGAAGCCAAAGTGATAGAAATTCAGCACCATGCAGACAACTGAATAATAACATTAATGAAATTTTTACATTGACTAAAAGTCAGAGTTCGTCCTTCATTAATTTTAAAGTCACTCTCTCAGACTTGGAAATGTGTTCGGACAGGTGGCTCTTTTCTCCATCTCGGCATGGCCTCGTGGAGAAACCTGCTACCCCACAGACATTCTCTTCTTGCCACTCATCATTTTCAAATATGACAGCTATGGCTAACCTTTTAGCTTGAGCCACACTTTACTTTTTTTGTTCTTCTACTTCACCACATTTTTTTTATAGCACCCTTTAAATACTGCAGTTTATGTGTGATGATGTGCTTCTTGCAAGCAGCTACCTATAAAACTAAGGTTTGACTAGTTTTTACTTAGGCTGTTACTGACAGTGTTTAATTGGTGTTTCTATAGAAAGAAATGAGGTGTGTTTGAATGATGTGATCTCAGACCTTGTGCTGTGTGGGAGGCTTCTCCAAAACCCTCCATGATGGAAACATATCGAGGTGAGGAGGTTAATGCTGCAAATGCTTTGTGATTCTGCTGCTGAATGCGTTGACGTGCCATAGACAGATGTATTTATGGCCTTTGGTGTAGACTTTCATAATGTTCAAGGAAATGACTGAGCATAATGTTTAACAGTGTTGAACTGACTTTTTTGAACTTGCTGCGTTCATCGATGCAAGAGTGTTTCACTCAACCTAAACATTTCAGAATGGTTAGAAATAGGTCACATTTGTTTGGCTGGTCTTAAGAACCTTATTATAATGTTGATGTATATACCGTACAAACGATAATGCTTAACAAAGGTAAACTGACAAGCAAAACATTTGTTACAGTTAAAGAGGACCAAATAAAGTTTAAGTATACAGTATATACCAATGTGAGATATGACTTTGATGCATCTAATGATAACATAAAGCAACTGTTGAATTAAAATAAATACATGTATCCACACAAATATTGTTTTTTTAAATACTGGTTAGGGTTGCAGTCGATTCAGAGCCTATTCCAGGAACATGGTGCTTGAAGCGGAACTACACCTTTAGTGGGATGCTAGTCTATTGCAGGGCACCATGCACACGCACACGCACACGCACAAGCA
>NC_139576.1:22393378-22418378 GCF_946808225.1 Silurus aristotelis | reverse complement strand
ATTTAATTACTCTGAATAGCACACAGCAAACGCTTATATCATTATGAATCTAGTTAAATTTACTCATCCTGTCACAAAAAAGCAGATACTTTATCAAGTCCGAATTGGAATAAAGTGATAATTTATGTATTTCCTCAAAATATGTTAGGCTGTTTTAAAAATTTAAAGTTTTGTATGTTTTTATGCATATTATTTATATATTTTTTTTCTTTATTATTTCATCAAACAAAAGCTTCCTGTAATGTCTGTGCGTGGGCTAGGTATGTGTTTAAGCATGCATGAGTGTGCATTTGCGTGTGTGTGTCTGTGTGTGTGTGTGTGGTCTTTCACTCCCCTCAAAGTCAGTGATGAGCACTTTACTGATTTTGACATATTCATTTAAAGTTGCTAATCAGATGTAAATATGCAGCGCAGGTTCCCCGGGGCTCTCTTTGAAATGCAAATACCATTTGCAAACAAAGGTTCTGCTGGACGCAGCTCCTGTTCTGGATGTATCACGGGTGCTCACAGTACTCACATCATATTACAGGATGGGGAAAAAAATGAAACTGATTATTACAATTTGTTTCTAATTGCGGTGAAGAGTATCCTGTACCTTGTAAACATTTACTGAGAAATGAAGAATCTGAAGAATCTTTGTCTGTCAGATATATAAAAGTAAATATATCTATCAATGATATAGCTATAAAAGTTAATATATATATATATATATATATGTATGGATGACAGTATGGATGACATTTTTTCCAAAAGATGCCAAAAACTAGAGATCCTGTAAAGAACGACTCCATATATGTTACTATGGATCTGCATTGCTCTTCTAACGCTTTGCTGGCACAACATTTTCTGAAACATTTTGTTTCCAGGCACCTTTAATTCTTCCTGAACATTCTACCAAAATGCATTGGTTTCAAGTTGATGTTGAGGTTTAGAATCTTGGATTAAATGTATTGGTCAGTCATAAGGTAATGCTGATAATGCTGTATTGTGATTTTGAGCACTGTAACTAAATCATGTATTTAATTTAAAAAAGTTAATATAAAAACAATCAAGGAGCCAAAGCCTACGCTTATAAACAAACTGTGTCAGAGAACTGTGAAATAACACATGCGTCAAGAATTGCAATGTTCTCTCCTGCATCTAAATTATGCAGAGATTACAGTATACACGTCATACAGCTGTGCGGTAGGCCATTACAGGTGAAACCTGAAAGCTCATCACAGTTGAGCACCTGTATTTGACAGGAAGCACTTTCATGCTTACACATGGAGGCCGAGCGGATCGTTGAGATGATCAGTGGTGAACGCAATCATACCGCCACCTCGTCCACTCCCACGTTGTCTGCAAGCCACAGGCTCTCTGCTGGCACCGTGCCTTGTCGTTCCACCATTTCCAATTTCCAGCAGGCAAATTGGGATTCCTGACTGCACTCACAAGTGTCTGAAGCACCATTTTCTGACTCTATGGAGTGGAAAATATGATTCAATTCCTGCTCAACACCTTTTCATTAACCGACTGCTGAATGTCATTTACAGAAAGTGTGTGCTTGTATCCAAGTAGAACAATAATTGTGTATTATTATTAATCCCAATTATACTTTTGAGAATTTTGTTGTATTTTTTTCCCCCCTCCACCCTCCTCCTTTTTGAAATTGAAAATTAGCCATGAAGAGGCTAGGGGAGAAAATGTGTAGCGGCTACAGGGTTTCACCACTGAGTCACACTGGAAGATGTATTTAAAACACCCATTACCTCAGAAAAAGCTGTTCATATATATCCACTTAACCAGACTCAGTGAAATTAGCCCTGCCATGACTCAGCTGCCAATCCATATCCCTCTACCACTGTACTCCCTATTAAAATTTTACAGGTCAAAAACCTAAAAGGCAGTTAAGAAAATGTCCTTTTTCATTACAAGTGACAGAAAATGAACAGGGCAGGCCAAGCTGTAATAGCACGATAATTAGGACCTCTCTACATGATAAAGTGTGACTGTAAATCAATGTTGGACTAATTAATCAATATTTTAATTATTAGACCTTTTAACGAACATTTTTGTCAAATTCCTTATAACCTCGTGACTACATGGCCTGCTTTGGCCTGCCATTAGTTCCAACAGAGAGCTTAAAGTGCTATCATTAAAAATGTTGTCCACCACCTCTTCCTCTCCGTATGAAAACACATTACCACTACTTCCTTTTAAATCGCTTCCTTATATACTCTGAAATTTTTATTTCCAGTCATGTTTAACTACATTTTAAATTACTATAAGTGATTTTCTTTTCATTCATCATTTCCGAGGTGACGTTTCTTGTCGGTGACAGTTCCTAAATTAGTGTAACTTTAATACAATTATTAGAACATTTACCTTTCATTGTTTCCACTTTAGTGTAAACTTTTATGTTAAATTATGCAAGCACTAACCTGCTCTAACTCCCATCAGTGTTTGCATACTAACCACATACTTGTGATGTGTCTATTTAAATAATTACATATTTATGCACTTATGTAAATACGAATTTATTAGCACACTGTGTAATTATGACAGAGTCACAGACTCCTTGCTGCCATTAATAAGCCACTTTTGCATAGGTGTGTGTCAAAAAGGTATATATAAACAGTTAAAAGGCTCTCTATTTTTTTCAACATTTGTTTTTCATCAAATAAAAAGCAATTATTATTTATATATAAATAGATTGTTTTTATTTTTGCTGTGCTGCAACAAACCTGGCATCTGGCATTCTCTCGCTAGTCATTCTAATCCAAATATGCTGGACATTTAACTATTTTTCAATAATGAAAGGGAAGTGATTTCATTCATTTCTGTCTGTTATTAATCATCATGTTTTCCTGCTGTCCTTGGTTTTTTTTTTTCCCCAGTCTTCAGGTTTCCCTGAAGACTGTCCGGAAACACAGTCCGGACAGGCCAAGCTAAACTGTCCCTAGGTATGAATAACAAACCTAATTTGTTGTTAGTCTCTAACTAGATCTTAATAAAAATAGATCTCTACTTGACTTGTTGCGTTTTTTATACAGTATCTCACAAAAGTGAGTACACCCCTCATATTTTAGCAACCATTTTAGTATAATCTACTCGAGGGACAATACTATACAAATGAAACTTGGA
The DNA here is from genome assembly GCF_946808225.1 of Silurus aristotelis. Lineage (NCBI taxonomy): Eukaryota > Metazoa > Chordata > Actinopteri > Siluriformes > Siluridae > Silurus > Silurus aristotelis. The sequence continues at coordinate 22,415,252 of NC_139576.1, read as the reverse complement.
TATGTTTTAGAGTTGTCAATGTTCAGTTTGTATAGCAGTACAGATATACAACATACAGCCATTATTGCCTACATAACTTTCACATTTATTGACAGTTATGTAGGCAATATTTTGTGTGAACATTATTGTTATGGAATTCACCAAAGCTGCACCGGTTGTTGCAGGGATTCTCTTTCAGAGGCATACTTCGCCACTCCATCACCTTCACATTCAGCTTCCTTAGCAAGGCATCTTGGCGGTGTGTTTGGGGGTTGTTATTATGTTGGTAAACTGCCGCAGTTTCTGAATAGAGGGAATCATATTCTGCTTTAGAATGTCACAGTACATGTTAAAGTCCATGTTTCCCTTAATGAATTACAGCTCCCCAGTACCAGCAGCACTCATGCAGCCCCAGACCATGATGATACCACCACCCTGCTTGACTGTAGGCAAGACAAAATTTGCTTGGTACTCCTCACCAGGGCATCACCACACATGCTGAACACCATTTGAGCAAAACAAGTGTGACTTAGACTCATCAAACCACAGTACATGGTTCCAGTTGTTCATGCTCTTAGACAGTTTGTCTTCAGCAAACTGTTTGTGGGCTTTTTTGTGAGCCAGCTTCAGAAGAGGCTTCCTTCTGGGACAATGACCATGCAAAATGACTTGTTGCGGAAGCGAACCTTTCACTTCTTCAACCTCTAAAGCAATGCTGCAGCACTCATGTGTCTGTTTCCTTCAGCCAGCTTCTGCACCTGACACACAGTTTGAGGACTCAACTTCCTTGATTGACCCTTGCGAGGTCTGTTCTGAGTGGAACCCGTCTTTGAAAACCTTTGTATGACTCTGGCCACTGTAATGTGATTCAATTTCAGGGTGTTACTGATCTTCTTATTACTGACCATCATTGTGTACAGCGACATTTCTAATTCTTAAATCCTCAGAGTTCTTTGCCGTGAGGTGCCACTAAAAAATATATCCAAATTTCATTTTTATAGTATGTACTGTATTTTCACCGAGGCTAATATTTTTGTCAGCTCATATAATTTGGCTTAAACAGACTTGCTGTTCCCACACTGTCCATCTAAACTAGACAGCCCAGGAGAGAAGAATGTTTTGGAAAGTCTTGAAACAATGGGTGGTGGTTCATGTTGGAAAAGGAAAGATGTGTTGTCATGAACGTGAAGTGTCTCTGCTTTGGTATAGCTGTCGACTTGAGATTGTCTGGGTGGCTGCGTGACAGGCGACAGGAGGGGTCTTCTTAATGTGGCATAACTGCAGAGCAGAAACACGTTGAGAAAACCTGCTTTGCTCCCAGTGTGAGAGAGAGTGACCTGTCTGGCCTGGGCAAGACTTTCCTTCAATACATCAGAGCAGCTCCAGCAGTAACACTGAACAAGTCTTTGATGTTTAATATAGGTTTGTTTGATAAAGATGGTGTATTTTACCTCTATTTTGTGAAATTACCAAATTGATTTAGGATACTGTCCTGACTACAGTGATAGATTCTGCAAGGATTTTGTCTTACTTTGGATAAAAAAACAAAACCAAAATCATAAAGAAAATCTAGAAATCATAAAAAAAAAAGCTTTTGTTACAAATACGTAACGTAAGCCTAGCTATAAATGTTTTCCATTGACCACTTTCACAGTTACTGATGGCAGATTAAATCAAGAAGCTTAAGCTGAGCCAGGCTGTGTGTGTGTGTGTGTGTGTGTGTGTGTGTGTGTGTGTGTGTGTGTGTGTGTGTGTGTGTGTGTGTTTGTGTGTGTGTGTGTGTGTGTGTGTGTGTGTGTGTGTGTGTGTGTGTGTGTGCGTGCGTGCGTGCGTGCGTGCGCTCGCATGCAAGTGTATTTAGGAATTGCTGAATATAGCTATATGAGCTGAGGGAACAGACACCGTCTGTCACTGCACACATTTACATCTGAAAATGTCTTCCATGGAATTTATAGTACATTCAACCCCTCTGGCTCTGATGTTCTGAATATCTGTTTTGTGGCCATTTTGGTTTCTCATTTCTCTGTCTATCCCTGTTAGAAATGTGAAGAAAAGAGTGCAGGCAGGATGGAGTGGGTGGAGAAGAGTGGCAGGAATGATATGTGATCTGCAAGAGTGAAAGGCAAAGTTTATAGGACTGTGGTTGCATTGACTTAAACACAGAAGAGCTGGAGATGTTAAGGTTTTCGTTTATTAGAGTGACAGCGCTTGTAGGACGTTTTGGAGACAAGGTGAGGGAGGGAGATTGAGAAGACAGGGTAGTGTGGAGACGGATGATCTGCTGTGGCGACCCCGAAATAATTTCTCAGTCTATCCCAGGGTATCATGCACACACAGTCACACACTCATTCACACACCTAGGGGCGATATGGCAAACTTAATAGCTTGTTAATTGGAGGCAGGAGGAAACCAGAAAAATCATAGGAGAACATGTAAGGGACTACACAGACAGTAACCAGAGCTTAGGATCAAACTGGGGACTTCCAGGGACCTACTTGCTTCACTGACATAAAAACATATAAGGCTAGGTTCATTTTTATTGTTACTATCAGAGAACAAGTACAAAGATGAATAAAATGCAGTTAGCATTTAACAAAATTAAATAAACATTAAATATATATTAAATAGAAAAGTTATTGATATGTAACATTATAGAGGTAAAAGTAAACAGTAGGGTCCATATCTGTAGTGCAAATGGCATTGTCATTGAAATAATGAATAATTGAATGAATATGAATTTTGGTGCAGTAGTTCGAGCTAGAGGTAGTATGATGCATGCAATATGATACAGTATATACATACTGTATGTGGAAATGTCAATCTAATAAAAATGTTTGAGTAAAAGAGGGAAATAGATAGTTGCAGCGAGTGTTTAGCTACTGGGTTAGCACTTAGTTCATCATTAGTACATCTCCTGTGAGAGGTCTGGGAGAAGAATATGCTGGTAATACTAATGTTGCCAGATAATGTTGTTCACTACTTTCTTGTTCGACTTCACCTTTTTTGCCTGTTTTATTTCTCCCAAAGTCCTTAAAAAGTTTTGTGTGTCTGTATATCAATTTGTGTTTTGCCTGGTCTCTTCACTAGTGCCTTCTTCAGGTCAGCTTGTGTTTCTTTATTTTGACCCTCATCTGTTTACCTGGATTGTTCACATAGATTTGTGTTTGTTGATGGCATCTTGTCTGTTACCTGACTGTAATGGTGATTATGGGGAAAAGCAGTTGATCTTTTTGTTTTTAAACATTTGGTCAAATTGTGTCTAAGATTGTGTGTATGATCCTTAAGCATGATGAATTAAAAAAATAATTAATTCTCCAGGGGGAAGAGCTTTTTATTCTTTCTTGCTAATCTTATGTGGGTTACACAGTTAAAGTTCTATGAAATGAGAAAACACAATCTGATGGAGGTTAATTATAATGACTGCACTTCAGCGTGTCCGCATTGTTACTATAGTAACCAACTGATGAGTTAATCACAAATGCAGATGGAGTTGTAGACATTTAGCAAGGGTCTGTAACATTCCCTTGACTAACAGACCCTCGGATGTTTTTAATACAGAAGACAAGGGTGTGTGCGGTAACACACGATAACAAAACATTCAGGAAGGACGAAACAGCAAAAGAGATTTTATTTAATACAAAAAAAAGCACAAAAAAAATTGTTCAGTGTTCATGTAATAAATGTGTGAAAGGTGTTCTCAGAGTGTGTGTCAGCTTGTCCGCTGCAGTGTGTACACATTGTAACAATTCAGCCGATGAATTATTGAAAAACACAGCCAGAAAGACGGAGCTATGCTCGACACCATTTCTGCACAACAAGACAGAGAGCATGTATTGGCTCTGCAGTGTGATTCGATTTTTACAGATTTGTGTTGCTTGGCTCTAAATTCATGTTTGTACAAGTTTTAGCAGAAAACTAACAGTGATAGTTCAAGCACTGATAAGATAAGATACTACTACTACAACTACTACTACTACTACTGCTAATAATGATAATACTAATTATAATTTTTTATAATAAAAAATAGAATTAATAATAATAACAAAATTAACGTCAATACATTTTATTGAATAGTTAAAAAAAACCTGTGTGTAAGACCCTATAATCTCATTAGCAAAATTTGAGAATTATTTAGTTAGTATATGCATAAAAAAGAGAGAGAGAGAGAGAGAGAGAGAGAGAGAGAGAGAGAGAGAGAGAGAGAGAGAGAGAGGGAAAATTCTCAACTGAAAATTCACAGGGCTTAAGGGTATATAATTAACCAACTTCTCCATTGTGTGCAGAGTCCCAGGAGGGATTGGGAGACTTATGTGTGTGTTTGGGGGGGTGTATTAGGCAGCCCATGAAGTGGAAGAACAAGCTAGGTTAATGAGTGAAAGTAAAAAGAGCAGAAATGACATTTGTTTAAAAAAAAAAAAAAAACGAACGCAAAGCATGCTTGAGAGAAACGCTTTTTCTTTATCCCTGTCACATCTGAAATAACATTGCCCTGTTCACTTTTATTCCACACCCACATGGCATCTTCACTCTTCATCTCCTCGACTGGAGCATCAGACAATAGTGTACAGGCAATACTGTATCTGTTGTAACAGTCATGCCAATAAAGCTTAGTGAATTGAATTGAACTGGGCTACAGGGAGACACTTTCACTAGACCTCAAGCGAGGTGCTTCGTTTTTTTTTTTTTTTTTTATAGCTGAGGCTTTGTAGATCAAATGTATTACCCATTTTACTTGAAAAGGAAATAGACACAAGTGAAGTGAAATATATTTCCACAGATTATCCATAATATTAAACCCATTGCAAGGTGACTTAAATAATTTTGAATATTTTATTTCAATAACAACAATCAAGGCATGGAATAGATTAGGCAGCAAGTGAAGAATCAGTTCTAAAAGAGGATGTGTTGGAAGAAGGAAGAAGGCAAACATTAAGAAATTATTATTGCAAATCGACTAGGATCAATGCCTCTCCAAACCTTCTCTTGTGAGGTGTTCCCCGTATGAAATGGGCAGCACCTGCCATAAATGCTACCATCTACCACCTATCTAATTGCAGACGAAGAAGAGACTGCCATTCCCTAATGAGATTTTGAGGAACATGACAAAATGTTAACATTTTGAAGTTTGAAGCTCAGATCTCAATCCAATTGAACATTTGCTGATTTTGCTGGACAAACCAGTCAGAACCACGGAGGCCCAACCTCAGAACTTACAACAACTTGGCACCAGATACCACAGCACACATTCCGAGGTCCTGTGGAGTCCATGTCTAAACAGGTCACTGGTGGCACAGGGGGTATTAACACCATATTAGGCTGGATTTTATGTTATAGCTGGCTGATGTATCTAACACTTTTAAAAAGTCAAATTTGATTGGCTCATTCAAAGCTAAAAATAAAATTCAATCACACTGAAATAAAAATAGGAGTGGTGGCTCCAACGGTTAAGGCGCTGGGTTGCCGATCGGAAGGTCTGTGGTTCGAGCCCCGGTATCGCCAGGCTGCCACTCTTGGGCCCTTGAGCAAGGCCCTTAACCCTCTATGCTCCGGGGGTCCCTTACGAGGGAAATATCAAGGTCTGTGACGTCGGAGTGACGTGGGGCCGCCTTCCCGTGGGCTCACCACCTGCAGGAGGGACCGTAAGGGACGGTGCTGTGAGGATTGGGCAGCAGTCGAAGGCGGGGTATGCCTGCTTAGACTGCTGACCCCGCGACCCGAATTACGGATAAGCGGGAGAAAATGAATGAATGAATGAATGAAATAAAAATAGATATAATTATAGTAATAATAATAGATAATAGACTGTATAAAAGACTGGAGTTAAGAAGAAACTCAATCCACAGACACCTGCACCATTTATTAATAATTTCTGAACAATTCACACTGCATTTTCATATTCAGTGTCACATCTATTTTTATATTTTCAAATAGATGGGGTTTTTTTTTTTTTCTTTTCTTTAAGCAAGCTTATGGAGCACATCATAGGGATACTTGAGTGTCAAACTGCATTTTAACCATGACTGACAGAATGTGTGCTGTGCAGCTCATCTCCGGCGGAGCAGAACTAAAATCTGGAAGTAATCAGCTAGCAGTGAACATGATAAATTCTCTAGAAAACACTTTAGCACTGCTGGAACCCAATGCTCCTTAAGATTGAATTCAGGTATCTAATCCCAGCCGGCAGCTCCCCCGCCCCTTCTTCCTCTTCCCTCCTCCACCTCATCCTCTTCTTCTTTTCTTTCTCGCTCTGTACAGCCACAGGGTGTTGCAGGGCCGTACACAACACTGAGTCTCGCACCTGCTGAGTGCTATAAATATAAGGAAAAAAAATTGCACTGGTGCTGCCATTGTTAGTTTTTGCCCCTCACTGCTTCTTTATTGTGCACTGTGTTGGGACACACTACTACATGTCCCAGATATCACCATCTAAAAGGCCATGATTGGTTTAGTCAGTGCTAGATTGCTAAGAGAGTGTGATACAAATAAGAAAAAAGAATGACCTGTACAACAGAAAAAAACATCAGATTTGGCAGAAGTTTCTAAAATAAAGGTCCAGTCAAGATTTTAGGTTTAAATTTATATGTTTTTTGACAGGGTTTTAGGCAAAATCCTACCAGTAAATACAATAATGTTTTAAATATCACAGTTTGCCAGCTCTTTCGAACATATTTTTGCATTTACATGCATCTACACACCTAAATTAACATATTTTCTATGAATGGTATTTGTAAAGTTTGACTATTATTTAATTAACTATAAACTTTTTTTTAAATTCCTCTATAATAACACAGATTTAATCATAGATGTCCTTCGATAAATGTAATCTATTACACATTTTCTGATTTAATGTATTACATAACTGTGGTGAAGACAAATGCCAACACTCAAATGCCTAGAAAATCCAACTTTTAGTTTTGAATGTAGAAAAATATGTTTGTACTTATATGTTTTATAAGTTGTATGGTTGAAATAGTCTGTATGTATATAGTGGAAACCAGTGACATGGCTGTGTCTAGTGGAGCAGAGCTACACATATTCCCAACTGTGATACCATTCAGTTAATGAGGTTTTCATAAGTAAACAAAAACGAGTGAGACTTTTTATTTGTTTCTTTATTTTTTAGAGCATAACAGACATGTTAGTGATTAACCCAAACATAAGAAAATACTAATGAAATTTCCAGATCTGGTCATCAAATCTTCTAAGTGTAAAACAATGTCTTGTAAAGTCTTAGGCACATTAGGTTCTTATCATTTTCTCTATATTTAAGTCTTGGCCAATTCTCACCCACCAGCTAGCTTTCTTATATCACCTGCCGATGGCGAAGACTAACACATGTAATGTCAGCCAACCACAATTGTCAAACCTTCTCAAATTGCCAGTCATGTTGCATCACATGTCACTATAACATGTTTGGCAGAAAGTGTTCTCCACCCTCTATTGCATACGTGAGCTTACAGTGAACTCTGATTGGTTAATGTAACTGTGATTGACAGGACAAAGAGACCATGCCATCTCTTTCTTTCAGAGTGTAAATGGCCAATTTTGCTGTCTAAGACTCCTGATGATGGGTGTTTGTGGCATCTGGCTTCCTGGACAAGATTAATTCTTTACTATCTGTCAGTCTGTACCATATTACACCAGTCTGTCTCTGTGTAGCTTATACTGAATCTTGATTCATACATTATTCTAGTTCTGTTTCAAAAGTTGTTCACTTATTTGACAACACTAACACTGACTGAAAGATAAAAACGGCCAAATCGATTTTCTTTACAGGAGGCACTGACTTTTCTGTTTTCTTGTGTCATTTTATGTGCACTGCTTTGTTCAATTAACTGAGGAAAAGTACCGTACCACTTTACATATTCCTTCAGACAGAAATCGCTACAAATTGCCACCAATACTAAACTATCTGTACATCCAACTACTGCCTTTTCAGTGGGAGACAGAAAGCTAAAAAGGGAGGGGGGAGTTTTTCGTCTTGTTCTTCACAGATGATCTCCTCTGGATTTCCAATTTGCTCTGCTGGTGTGTGTGTGTGTGTGTGTGTGTGTGTGTGTGTGTGTGTGTGTGTGTGTGTGTGTGTGTGTGTGTGTGTGTGTATGTGTGTGTGTGTGTGTGTGGGTGTGTGTGTGTGTGTGTGTGTGTGTGTGTGTGTGTGTGTGTGTGTGTGTGTGTGTGCGTGTGTGCGTGTGTGTGTGTGTGTGTAATAGCGAATTTTTGTTATAGTGTTTGAGCCTTTAAAGGATTTGCGACTAGTGGCACTGCATTTTTGAATAAAACATCACTCTTGACCCCCGGTGTTAAGCGAAGGTTTCAATATTAAGCTTTTTGTTTGGTGCTACTAGGCGTTAAGGTAAGAGCTATCTTAAAGTCAGAGCATTCTATCTTGATTTTGGTTTTGTTATCTCTGGATACTTTATATGACCCACTGCTTTAATCTGAAAGACTGTTCGGTTATCATCCAAGGACTTCTATTCACAAAATGCATACTGCTCAAACTTTCACTATAACATATGAGATTGAAGTTTCTATACAAAAACTCTTCAATTTATTTTTTTATTTTTTTTATGTCAAGTAACACATTTCTGTCGACAATAAATTATAAGAAACCTGACAATGTAAATCAAAAGCAAAAATGATCTCAATACTCTCAGTGCATCTAAATTGTTCAACAGTAAAGACAATGAGTTTGAATCCAAACAATGCCAGGTTCGTTAAAAGCACCTGAGTGATAATGGTCTCCTCCAGACATGTTAAATCAATTATGATATTGCATGAGCAGCATTTTGGAAAGAATAATTTCAGAAAAAAGCATGTTAACCCTCACCCAACACTGGGTGTTGTCACTTGGAGAAAAACATGCTAGTGGGTGGGAATTGGCAAAAATTCAAAAAGAGATGGGGAGAAAATATCTCAACATATTAAAAGAGTCACAGGGGGTCTCTTTTATTTGATCTCTGTGTCAGGCTCAGGACTTGCTGGTTAAAATGGGCACTAAATTGGCATCGAGTCGCATCAACTATTGGAATAAAACATTGAGTTAAATATCCTTTTTGGTTTTATTAGAAAATCTAAAATAAAAAAAATCACTTTTTCACAATAAAAATATTAATTCTACTGTAATTGCAAGTTAACATTAATTTCTTACAGTATGTGTGTGTATGGATGTTACTGTAAACTATTATTGATGTAGTCATTGCTGTCTGATAGACAGGGTGGTGTGTCTGTGTAGTGTAATGGCATGACACTGCGACTGTGTGTGTCTCTGTGAGTGTCAATCTCTGAGCGGATTATTGTCACTTTCAGAGAGGCTTTGAACAACCTACAGAAATCACTGTAGAGACACTGCCATTCTTCAGCTGCCACTCCAGTCTTAGATGGAGAGGAGAAACCTATCCATCCTCATGCGTAAACACACACGAAAACACATATATAAACATCTCTGAGAATGTGCGCGGGTTTATAGATATACACTATACAGTATCTCACAAAAGTAATTACAGCCCTCACATTTCAACAACCAATTTATTATATCTTCACAAAGGACAATACTATAGAAATAAAACGCATATCTTTTAGAGTAGTCAATGTGCAGCTTGTGTATAAGTATAGATTTATTGTCCTCTGAAAATAACTCAACATACAGTCATTATTGTCTAAATGGCAACAAAAGTGAGTACACCCTATGGTGATAACAGCTCTATGTCGTGTAACCATGCAAAGCCACATGTCCTATTTATCATGTTCATGTCTGCTTGACAGGACCATTAAAATTTGTGAATTTTCTATTAGAGCAGGTAAAGTTTTGTGCTTCAAGTACAATTCTTTCATACTGATCACTGGATGTTCAACATGGCAATTTATGGCAAAGAACTCTCTGAGGATTTAAGAATAAGAATTGTTGCTCTTCACAAAAATGACCTAGTCTATAAGAAGATCGGTAACACCCTGAAACTAAGTTACAGTAGAGTGGCCAGGGTCATACAGAGGTTTTCCCAGAAGGTTTCCACTCGGAACAGACCACGCAAGAGTCTGAGTCTTTAAAAAACAGATGCTTTTGTGCTGCCTCAAAAAGAACTGGCTCATAAGAAAGCGCACAAACAGTTTGCTGAAGACTTCTTCTTCTTCTTTCGGCTGCTCCCATTAGGGGTCGCCACAGCGGATCATCCGTCTCCAAACCACCCTGTCCTCTATATCTGCCTCTTTTACACCAACTACCTGCATGTCTTCCCTCACCACATCCATGAACCTCCTCCTTGGCCTTCCTCTTTTCCTCCTACCTGGTGGCTCCATCTTCAGCATTTTTCTACCAATATAATTCATGTCCCTTCTCTGCACATGTCCAAACCATCTTAATCTCGCCTCCCTCACCTTGTCACCAAAACATCCTACATGTGCTGTCCCTCTAATAAACTCATTTAAACAGTTTGCTGAAGACAACCTGTCCAAAAGCATGAATTGTTGGTATTGGGGAGATGCGCTTTATTGAGGGAAACATGGATTCCCACATGTACTGTGACATTCTGAAGCAGAACATGATGCCCTCCCTTCAGAAACTGTGCCAGTTTTTCAACATAATAACGACCCCAAACACACCGCCAAGATGACAACTGCCTTGCTGAGGAAGCTGAAGGTAAAGGTGATGGAGTGGCCAAGTATGTCTCCCGACCTGAACTCTATTGACTGTAGGCATCCTCAAGTGGAAGGTGGAGAAGTGCCATGTGTCTAACATCCAGCAGCTCTGTGATTTCATTATGGAGAAGAGGAAGAGGATCCCAGAAACAACCTGTGCAGCTTTAGTGAATTCCATGCCCAGGAGAATTAAGGCAGTGCTAATAATAATAATAATAGTAGGGTTCAAACTAAATATTGACACTTTGGACACAGCTTTGACAGTTTTGTTCACTTCAAGTGTACTTACATTGTTTTTTTAGACAATTATGGCTGTATGTTGAGTTAATTTTTGTAGGACAGTAAATCTGTATTGCTATACAAACTGTACATTGACTATAAAGTTTATCAAAGTGTTTGCTCTTCTAATAAACTGCACTCTGGGAAGGTGTTTGGAGTGTGATTGTGGAGATTTGTGCTCATTCAGACACACAAGTGTTAGTAAAGTCAGAGACTAATGTAGGGTGAGGGGGCCTGAGGTGCAGTCAGTGTTTATTATATCCCACAGGATGTTTCAGATTTATGATCAGAGCTCAAGAGAAGGCCAGATCTTCCACTTTAACCCATGTAAACCATATAATCGTGTAGCTTGCTTTGTGCAAAAGGTATTGTGTTTCCTAGATCAACTGAATGGAATATTGGATGCTACCACATCCAAAGACATCCTAATTGTGTGCCTCCATGTTGGTGGGTATAGAAATTATACACACAAAACCAACAAAATTACTTTTTCGGGATTTATTTATCTGATAGATACTCAACATGGGATTTTGGATTTTGAGAGAAAACAAAGAAATAAAAATAAAACTGAAATTGGCAACATCTGGTCTCCATCAGATGACTAAAATCAGTACAGTGCAAGCTGATGCAATGCAAAATATTTCCAACTCCATACGATATGGATATGAATATAACAATGCCCTACTCTTCACACGGTAAACGAAACAGTACAGAAATTAACAACATACAGTAAAACACATTATTCAACATGGTAGTGGTGGTACTGACAAAAAGAAAAAATACAAACATTCAACAATACACCACACACATCTGACAAAACCATATACATTCTAAATCACATAAACAAAAGAAAGCATTAACTCACCCACTTCTCCTGCACGTGCTAATGTCCACACATGTGTATCTTCCTCACCAGGATTTTATGAACATAGCGATGTAGCACAAAACAGCTCATTAAAACACTGGACATTCTTATCCCATATGATGTCTATAACATTTAACATCGTGCGAAACAAAAACATTGCATTTATAAAATGTTTTAATAACTTTTAATCATGCTAAATGCAATGTCATTACAGTAGCGATATCGATTGAAATCTGACAGTCCAACTCCATCGTTCTGAACTTATTCATATGAGTTCATCTAGCTCGGCTAAAGACTCTTTAAAAAAATCTGACAGTCATTTATGATGATTCATGAACTAACAAAGTTATTAGATGAAATTTCTAACCTGTCTATTCCGAGACATAGCCATCTTGTTTTGTAACTTTCCCGGGCTTTCTTATGTTACCCATAATTTACTGCGAGTCATACAAAATGATGTCAGTGTAGTTTTACGACCTTAAAGGTATATAGCCCAATATATATATATATATATATATATATATATATATATATATATATATATATATATATATATATATATATATGTTACAAGTGTGATAAGACACACACACTTTCTCAGAGTCATTAAATGCCATCAGACTGGGTGTTAAGTGAGTGCGTGCTAATCACGTGCGGCTGGCATGTAGGATGCAGGGTTTAGAGACATGCTGTTGGTGCTATGCAAGTGCCAAGCTGTTTCTACTCTCTCTCTCTCTCTCTCTCTCTCTCTCTCTCTCTCTCTCTCTCTCTCTCTCTGCTTCCTCCCTTTTACCCTTCAGTTCTGATTTTCCCAAGAGACACCCTGCTGAGAAAACGACAGGGCAGCAAAAATGTACAAAACCAGCTCTCTGGCTGGCTCAGGACACAGTCTCTCTCTCTCTCTCTCTCTCTCTCTCTCTCTCTCTCTCTCTCTCTCTCTCTCTCTCTCTCTCTCACTTTCCCTTTATACTAATAGGATTGGATCATGATTTCATGATTGCTATCTATCATAATTGAATAACCAATAATAGTTATGTGGAATTTCTTATAGGTATATTGATTATTTACTCATTTCGTCCAACAGTCATTGCCCAATCATGGTCATGAACAAGTTAGCAGATTTGAGCAGATTAGAAAAATAAGATCAAATTTAAATATATCTTAAATATTCAGATCATTTGCATTAAAGAGAAAACAACCAATGCTATTTAGATGATCATAAATATGTGACACACGTAGTTTTGCTGCATCATTTAGCACAACAAAGATTTTCAGAATGAGACCAATTTCTTTATTAATTATCGACTGAGTCTAATTTAGATTATTATTATTATTTTTTTTACTTTTTATGCATTTTGGGAAACTGTAAAGCAAATACTTATTTCTATGCTATTAATGAATAATAAGACATAACTTAGTATTCATTCTAAATTGTTATTCTGATATATAAGTGAATGATTTCTGATATGACTCTGCAAGATGCTTATGATACCGCAGTACATTATGCATCAACATGATAGTGAATACTGACCCTGAAAAGTTAGTATCTTACTTACTTATATCAAACATAGATCTTACAAGGTAGAATCTGCATTTTTATCTAAGTCATAAATGCAGTAGATACTGTATCTGTCAAAAAAGAAGAGCACATATGGCTTTACATTTCCTTATATGGGGACGAGCTTTTTAAAGCTCAGGGTTGCTGTCAACAAGACTAAAGGTGAAACATGCCAATAAATATGTATAAGAGTTGGGAAATCAGTTCTCCATAAGGTCATCCAGGCACATGTTTATTTGTAGTCTTTTTGACAGCTTACTACATCTGGCAAAATATATTCACAGCAGACCCTGCAGCACATACTGTATTTTTTACTTTATAAAGAAAATTCCAGTTAAAGATGGGTTTATGAGGAAATGAAGAAGAAAACATGATAAGACAAGCTCTTTCAGAAAAACAAGCAGTTTGTGTGATACCTAACACAAAGTTGTAACAACCTGTCCTGGCTGGTACAATCCTCTTAAACCAATTAGAACAATTACTTTTTAAAACAGAACATGGCATCCTATGTGTTACAAGCGGATATGATTAAAGCGTTATAATTAAATTTGTAAAATATCCAAGTCAGTACGTTGTCACCAATGAACAATCATTCCAGCCTCAATGTTACAAATCCAAAAAATAAAAATAAAAAATTGAGGAAGCAGAAAGAACATATTATTTTATTTTTTATTTTGAAGGCTTACCCTTGGTGGGAACTGCAGGGAATGAAAAATAAATCCTGATTTTTTTCTGTCAAATAACCACATATTTTGTTTACTATTGCAATCGCTAATGAAGACCCTGTGAAATAATTGTTGATACAGATACATTCTAACATCAAATTAATAAGTTATAAACTTATAAATAATCATTGAAGCTGCAACTACTGTCTCAGGCATTCTCTTGTGGGAAATTAAAGCAGCACCTTCTGACCAATTAGATTTAAAAATCAGGAGTAAAATGTCTTTTTTTTTTTTTTTTTTACAATTTTTACAATTTTTTTAGAAGTTGTTGTAACTACTACTACTACTACTACTACTACTAACAATAATAATAATAATTATTATTTTTATTTTCATTATTACTATTATAAAAATGTATGAATTGAGTTAATTCAAATATAATTCACAATTTAAATATCCCAATAACATGACAGCACTGTGCATTTCTATGCCCACAAAAATATAGAATTTTTTTATCATGTACAAAAACATGCAACGGTCTGTCAGAAATCATTTATGTGCCATGTCTAATTTGTGCAACGTTTATATGCAAAGCTTTTTCTGATGTACAATACTGATAACTGATTATGTAAACGTTCTATAACTAACGTGCAGCCTATATTTAAACATTTTAGACATGCTATTTCCTCAGCACAGCCATTTATAGATATATGTTCAATTTCTATGTCCTTGGAAACCAAAATGTCCTCACACCATCCAGGGCCAAAGTGAAAGTGTCCTTTCCTCATGTACACACTCACACCTCATTATATCTGGCAATCATACCTGCACTTGTTTACTTTTCTGTGTCTCTTTTCCCCCTATTTTACTGTGTGGAAATTCTTACAGGAAACAATCATATCACCACAACAAAACTTAGAATTTCTTCATAGTACTATGAACTCTTCAGGAGTTTTGAAACAAGGGAAAGTATACACTAGCCACACTGGTGGATCTTTCACCTTATATTTATTATAAGCTGCTCTGTATGCATTTATTATAAGCAGCTCTGGGAAATTAAAAGTGTAAGTGTAGGTTATGACAGCTCAAGGGAACAGAGGACAGTTAACATATTCAAAATGGGCCATGGCAAGGTCAGTTCTCCAATCACTCTCCTTTTCTTAAAGTGCCATGTTCATTTCGTTTGAATCCTCAATCCTCCTGCCCCAGACGGTGTAGCCATTTCTCTCTCTCTCTCTCTCTCTCTCTCTCTCTCTCTCTCTCTCTCTCTCTCTCTCTCTCTCTCTCTCTCTCTCTCTCTCTCACTCCACTTATTCAGACCCTTCAACCAAGAAAACGCTGCCTTAACTGCCTGAGCACAAATAAATCTACTCCAGCCACAACCATGTCCACATCAAAGCTGACTGATTTACCCCTTTTTCCCCTTCATCTCTTTCTCTCTCTCAATCTCTTTTTGGTTTGCTCTCTCTCTATCTCTAAGCACAGAGTTGATCTCAGGCTGTAATGCTTCCAGTGTTCTATATATTGGGAGCTAATATTGGCTTTGGCTTGTGCTGATTGACCTGCATTCTGGAGCGGTCCCTATCCGGGTAGTCCCACCTGGGGCAGGCTGCTGTCAGGGTGGACAGTGGCCATGCTGGATTGATGACAGCTATTCGCCGATGAAGCTGTATTCATCATTCCTGTCCAGAGCTGCACTGGCCAGATGGACCATGACCATCAATCCACTGTCCGGGACACATCTGTTCCTGCGGTTGCTTAGAGTACTAACAAGTCGCTCACTCCCCCAAAGCCAGCCAGTGTCAGCTACAGAGACAAAGACAGAGATGGCGAGGAGGAGGACGCTAAGGAGCTTTGACTGTTTAGCAAAGTGCTCACATTCTTTAATAAGCAATCACTCAGCCATAAGTAATACGAGACTCCATGTGCAAATGAATGCCACACCTCTAGCCTGGCTTTAAAGGAGGACATCACAGCGGAAGATAAAAATGAATGTAGAATATTTTCAGCTAATGGTGCCACAACCCACTTTGAACAGAGTGGTCATTAGCATTCCAGCAGCAACAGTGTTAAGTGGAGTCAAAAGTGCCCAGTGTTAACATCAAATCTAATCAAAATAACTTCATGGGTCCAGTTTTTAAAGGTTTTAAAAAATACCTTTCAACAATTCAATATAAATAAAGTTGGAATTTACTACAAGAAACTGTTGTTTTTGTTTCATTGATTGCAATACAAAATGTGGGATGACATTTATTATTCAATAAAGTATTGATTAAAACACAGAAATGGATCTCTATAGAGAAATTATTTCCTTCATTCATCTTCAGTAAGCACTTTAACCTGGTCAGGGTCATGGTGAATATAAAGCCTATCCTGGGAACACTGGGTGCGAGCTGGGAATACACCTTGGAGGAAACATCCTTGAATTGAACCATTTTTAAATGTCAAATATTTCTGAAAACAAAGTTGAAAATTTTGGAGGATTCACAAAGCAATGATTGTTGTTGCCTAATTGGCAAAAAATCTTTTGACTAAAATTATGCATTATTTACATTATTCCTAGTAACATTCAAAGTAACATTTTACTTACATTAGACAAAAATTCTAAATAGAAAATAAATTTTAATAAACACACCTTTAAAAGCCTTTAGACACAGCAAATTCTCAGTGACCCTCACCAGTATGGTGAGGTTACTCAAAATGAATAAGTGAATTAAAATTCGCTACTATCAGATTCATATTTGGTAAAAGACCATATAAATGGCCTACATGTTTAAATCATGCAATTGAATGAATGTATTCTTATTAGAATAAAGTTGAAATGTTCGGAATATTTTGAAGGTTAAGAAGGCTGTAGGACATAATAGGAATGGTTTTAGGATAATAATAATAATAATAATCATGCAGAATAAAAGTAATCATATTTCAAAAAAAGTGAATCAGGTAGTTAGAATGATAACTGTTCAAATAGAAGAAGTTGAATTTAAAGTAAAGATTTATCAACCATGTAGAATACAGAGTAAAGTTATAAAATGCAGAGACATCACAATGCACAGAGAGATTGACTAAAGGCTCCTGTGCTGGAGAGCTTTGGGTTTGAAGGGTAGTAAAGCTCCATTTTAAGTTCACCCCCCACCATCTCCACCACCAATCTCTTATGTTTTGTGGTGTCTGCGTTTGGAATCATCGGCTCACAATGGGAAGTTTTGGCAAATAGTCCTTTCTTTAAGGCTGACAAGGACACACGGATCAGCACTGAGAAGAGGGGGGACACACAGAGCGAGAGAGAGAGAGAGAGAGAGAGAGAGAGAGAGAGAGAGAGAGAGAGAGAGAGAGAGAGAGAGAGAGAGAGAGAGAGAGAGAGAGAGAGAGAAAGGGGGGTTCTTTCCTTTCTTGGCTGACAGACAGGCACCACACAAAGAGACAGCAGTAAAGTCCTCCTCTAATCTCATTGTCAAGCTCTACCCTTCTTTTTCCCTTTCTCTCTTCCTGACTTTCTGTTTTTCACCCTGATAGATAATATATGTACTTATTCACACATTACTATCACTGGCATTAAAATACTGGCATATTGTCACTGAAGACTAAATACCGTCTGAATGGCTTACATCTGGAGTTTTGACAAACTGTGACATTTAGAATAGGAGAAATTATTTATTGTTTTTTTCCCCCCCATTTTAGGTAACACATGAAATAAAGGTTTTGACTCATTCATTATAGTATTCATGGTCTGTATTCGAGGTATAATGTAAAAGAAAAGTAATGGGAAAGAATTATTATTATTATGGCTCCAGAAGTAAACACACGTGCCAAAGTTTAATCCCCTGCGGAGTTTCAGCTTCACTCAATCAAAACTAGACAGGAAAGAAAAAAAAATCCTTTTTTTTTCCATAAACACACAAATTGGTCAAAATTGGTGTACAGAGAAGCATGAGGTAAGGAGGAAGTGTACAAAATGATCATATGCACATACAATCACAGATAAGGTCATCTACTTTAAACACTACGATTTTAAACTACAATTCCAAAAATGTTTGGATGCTGTGCAAACTGTAAACATAAAACAGAATGCAATGATTTGTAATTTTCATAAACCCATATTTTATTCAAAATGGAAACATAGAAAACATATCAAATGTTCAAACTGAGCAAATGTACCATGTTAAGGAAAAAAAAAAGGTCATTTTAAAATTGATGGGTGCAACAAAGTCTTAAAAAGTTGGGACAGGGCCAGCAGTCTGTATACATACAGTATATATATATATATATACAGTATATCTGGGAACTAAAGAGACCAATTGCTGGAAATGTAAAAAGAGTAGTGTTATCAAATTAGTTTCTGATACAGTATTGTACCTGCTTAACAGTCCTGGGTCTTTTTTTGTCATATTTTTCATCTCATGATTCGCCGTTTTTCGCATGTTTTCAATTTGTGAAAGGACTGGACTGCAGGAAAGTTAAGCACTTACAAATTTCTACTACAAAGCGATTCTTCTGCAATACATTTTTTCTGAAATATTCAAGGCCTTCCCTAAAAAAGAGGCTGTTTGTATTGAAGCATAAGTTGTTCTAAAGCATGGGGAAAGCTCCTCATAACAAAGGAACTAATGCACCATTAGAGATACAGGCTTTTGAACAGAGCACTCATGGTAAGTCAAATGGTGCCACTCCTATTTAGTCTGGAGGATATGGCATCCATGGTTTCCAAAAATAATTGTAATTTTGATCAATTTGACATTAGAACAGTTTTTCACTTTTGATTTATTTTTCATTTTAATGAGCTGTGACTCAAAAAAGATTATAGCATTTCTAGATATTCACATATGGCGACATCTTTCATGGTAGAGCTTTAACCTGCAAGTCTTACATTATATTATTATACATAAGTCCAAACATTATTTTGAAATTGTTCCACAGTTTAAAGACAGCTTGATGAACCTCTGTCCATTGTTACTTCTAAGAGATTCTGCCATTTTTTTAAAATATATATATCATTCATATTACTGACATGTTGAATTAACCAAATTATTGGTTATATGTTTCTTCAGATGTTTCTTTTCATTAAACCTTTTAAAGAAAGCCTTTTGTTGACCGTACCAAATTTTTTGGAGACATGCTGCAGCCATCAAATTCAAAATGACCTTAATTATTGCTTTCAAATGGTACATATCTTCAGTTTATACAATTAAAGCTTATTTTTTCTATTGTGATTAAAATATGCATTTATGAGATTAGCAATTCATTGTATTCTGTTTTTAATTTACATTTTACACAGCATTCCAACTTTTTTAGAATTGGGCTTGCAGCAAGTACTGTGTAACAGCTGTTTAACTCAACTGCCTGAATTTGTACTATTATACAAGTAGAATGTAAAACTTGTGTTCATCAAGCACTGTTCATATTTATAGTCTTTGACATTATCTGTATTTATAGCTTGCTATATGTCTCTATTGTTTGTGCAGATGCCAGCAGATATGCCCTTGGTTTTTGCCCTGAGTGGTTATAATGGTGAAACCATTTATAAATATCAAGATCATGTGTATTTGGCTGTTATTTTGCTGTTTTCGTTATTATTGATTAAAATCAAAATGTGATAGGAAAAGAAAACGCAAGGAGCTGTGAAAAAGCTAAAATAAGAGAACAGTATGGATGAGAAAGAAGTAAGACTTTATTTTATTTTTTTACTGGTTTAATTATTAATTATAATAGATTATTATGAAGTTTAAATTCTAAACCAAATGGGGTTACACACTGCTGCAAACTAGTAAAATTTATGTGTGTTTATAATGCTTAGATTGTGGCTGTAGAGTCCATTATATAGAATAGTTTACACATATACTGTATGTTAGGCAGCAAGTGGACAATCAGCTCTCAGAGATGATGTGTTGAAAGCAGGGAAACGGTTAAGCATAAGGAGTTGACTATTTTTGACAATGACTTAAGGTTAAAGGGAAGGTCAAGACAAGCATCTCCAAAACTCAGGTATTGTGCAATGTTGCACAGTGCATAGTACCTACCAAAAATGGTTCAAAGAAGCACAGCTGAGTAACCAGCAACAGCTCACTTCATGTGCATAATAAATGAAAGATAGACCATCTGATCCAATCCCCCAATAGTGCTATACAAATTGTAACAAATTGCTGCAGTGCTAGTTTTCGTAGAAAGGAGTCTGAACACTCAGTGTGCTGTAGCTTACTGTGTATGAGACTGTGTAGTCTGTAGAATGCCCATGATGACCCCTGTCCACTGCTGCTACAATGAGCATCAGAACTGAATTATGGAGCAATTGAAGAAAGTGGACGGCCGTGTGTGTATCACTTACCTGGGAAAAGGATGGCTCTAGGACGCACTATGGGAAGAATGCAAGCTTACGGAGGCAGTGTGATGCTCGGGGCAATGTTGTGCTGGGAAGCCTTTGGTCCTGGCATTCATGTTATTTTGAAGCATACCACCTACCTAAACATTGTTAGAAATGGCCTCACCACATGGAGTAGTGCCTGACACTACAGCACACCAGCAGAGAGACCTACACAATATATTTACGTTTATTGTGTTCGTCAGAGGCCCATTAACTTGATTTAATTACTTTTCTTGTTTTTATACAACAGAACATTCAAGGGTTAAAAACCTTGTGCAAGACCTCAGCACTGGATTGTCTGTGCTGAGATTTGTGCTCATAACCTTCTTAACCACTGAACTACTACTGCACATATACATAACAATGTTAGGCAGGTGGTTTATGTTATTATTGATTAGTGTATAGCAGAAATATTGTGTAATATCTTTCTTAAAATAATTAAAATAAAATGAAATAAAGGGAAATGGCTGCGCATTTTTATTTTTAATTCTGCATTGAAATTGTAATGACTGTTATTCATCACATACACAATGTACAGTAGCTTGTACTGACTGCTAAAAATACAGGAGATTATTGTTTTTAATGTTAGTATTCAACAATTAACAAGCCCTGTGTCACTACACTTTTAATGTTAGACCACAGATTTGGAATAAACGTGAACCTCAGGGCTTGAGTCAGACATGGAAAATGAACATTGATCAAATGCTTTTCTGAATTTATTGCATCCTTAGCTGCATTGCTATCCAGTGTTAATGATTAAGGCTAAATCATCCTTGCTGTTAAAAATAGTTGACAATGACAGCTACAGGCTATTGAATTAAATTAATCTTGTCGATCAAACGATGAGTCTTTGCCAATCTGCAACAACTCTACTGAAACAGCCATGCATAAGCTCACTTATATTCTAGTAAAAACTGTTGTACATGCTTTAATTGGGTTATGATAAATTCTTGTATGCGACTACAATAGTTTTTCCTATATACTTCAAAATTTTCACTCTGGCCAAAATCTAGACAGCCCGCAGCAAAGATTAAAAAAAAAATCTTTTAAATGCTTTTTTGTTTTCTTTGGTTACTAACTAAATAAAAATAATTGATCTTTTTTAATATTTATAACAAATAAAAACAAACAGCTCAGTGAATGTGAATTATTCAGCTTGAGACGTCAATAAGCTGGAACATCATAATTAAAAGAATGAATAAAATGTCTAAAAAACTAATTAAATTCCAGATGTGCCAAATTCATTGCCATCATAGAGTGGAACTAATCGATATAAATGTTTTAGACAGCATACACAAGTGAACACAACTGGCAGTTTTTCTTTAACAAGAATGTGGAGTTTAGACAATTAGCTTACAAAATAAATGTCCATGTTTTTATCTCCAGAACTTAAAAACAGGCCTGCTAGTCAGCTAGATGTTAATGTATATAAAAAGTGTTGTTTTTTTTTTTTTTTTTTACCAAGAAAGAACCATCCTTTCTGGGAGAATCAGAGGGTTGGATATTGAGCAATATCTCATAGCAGTAGCAGAGCT